>NC_041391.1:177532443-177594425 GCF_002162155.2 Triticum dicoccoides
GTAGGGGGTCCCGATCTGTGCGTCTTAGGCTGATGGTAACAGGAAGCAAGGGATGCAATGTTTACCCAGGTTCGGGCCCTCTCGATGGAGGTAAAACCCTACTTCCTGCTTGATTAATATTGAAGATATGAGTAGTACAAGAGTAGATCTACCACAAGATCGTAGAGGCTAAACCCTAAGAGCTAGCCTATGATGGTATGATTGTAATTGTGATCGGCCTTCTAAGGACCATCCTCTCCGGTTTATATAGACACCGGAGAGGGCTAGGGTTTACAGGGAGTCGGTTACAAGGAAGGAAATATAATATCCGGATCGCCAAGCTTGTCTTCCATGCAAAGGAGAGTCCCATCCGGACACGGGCCGAAGTCTTGAGTCTTGTACCTTCACGCTTCAATAGTCTGGACGATGTATATAGTCTGGCTATCCGGATACCCCCTAATCCAGGACTCCTTAGTAGCCCCTGAACCAGGCTTCAATGACGATGAGTCCGGCGCGCAGTCTTGTCTTCGGCATTGCAAGGCGGGTTCCTCCTTCCGAATACTCCAAGGTTATTATCGAACACGTAGACCATGTCCGGATCTGCAAAATGATCTTCACCTACCACCGTAGAGATAATGATACTTCAGATGACAACTTGTTAAACGACGTGATATGCCATTACGGTCAGGTCATTATTCAAACCAATTTTCCACAACCAGCCACAGCGCGTATTGTGAGGCGGTTTCCTTGACATGTCTTGTCAAAGCAGAGATCGTGTCCCCTTATCACGGGATTCTCATCAATACGAGTATGGGTAATCCCACCGTGCCATCAATCGTGGCGCATGGGAAGTAAGCGATTCTCAACGGGCTAGTGGGGAGGCGCACCGCTTCCGCTGCCTCTATAAACGGATAAGAGTTCCCCATTTTTACCCATGCCTTCTTCCTCCTTTGCCCACTCTTGCCCCCTCGAGCTCCATTGCCCTAGTCCAAGTCTCCTCCGCTTAGCTAAACATGTCCACAGCAGGAGGCAAGTGGGTGGCCTCCACCGTAAAGGAGAAGCACATCGCGAATCTTTGGGCGGCCGGATACTTGGCCGCATACATAGCGCACCGGCTACCGAACGACGGGCGGGTCACTCCAACTCCGGGACCCCACGAGAGGGTCGTGTTTCTCGCCCACTTCATCCGTGGACTGGGGTTTCCACTCCACCCCTTCGTCCGCGGGCTCATGTTCTACTACTGGCTAGATTTCCATGATCTAGCCCCGAACTTTGTCCTCAACATCTCGGCATTCATCGTCGTATGCGAGGCTTTCCTCCGCATCAAGCCCCATTTCCGCTTGTGGTTGCAAATCTTCTGCATGAAGCCAAAGATCGTGAGCGGCCAACAAGCGGAGTGCGGAGGAGCCATGGTGGGCAAGATGCCCAACGTCACCTGGCCTGAAGGATCCTTTGCGAAAACCATGAAGGGGTGGTAGTCGGGGTGGTTCTACATCACCGAGCCGTGCGACGCCAACTGGGCGGCGGCTCCCGAGTTCCGATCTGTAACCCCCATGCGGCTCACCTCCTGGGAACAGAAGGGCCTGTCCTGGGGCGAAAATACAGAGCTGACCAGACTCATAAACTGCATCCAGGGCATGAAGGACAAGAACATCAAGCTTGTCAACATGATCCAGGTCATGCTCATTCGCCAGATTCTGCCGTGCCAAAGGCGGGCATTTAATCTGTGGGAGTTCATCCCGGCCGAACACCAGACGCTTCGGAGGCTCTACGGCATGAAGCACAAAAATGCGTGGAAGGCGTTATTCAAGGCCTCCGAAGTACCTCCTCCCATATCCGAGGACCGCGGGCTCCATGCCGTGCGGCCTCCTAGTCAGGTGAGTTCTCAGGCTGGCACCGGATTCGGTTCTTCCGAATATATTCATTGGGGAGCCTTAAGTAATTGTGCATATTTGTTCAGGATTATGTGGAGACAGCGGAGCAGATTGACTGTCTGGCTCCGCTGCCGGAAAGCCCAGCTAATGCCCTCCTGACGAAGATGCTGGTCCCGGCTCCCTACAAGGGGCCGGAGAAGAAGGCCGATAAGAAGGCCCCGGGGATCCGAAAGGGTCTCCGATGTAAGGTTACGCCAGAAGCCTCGTCCGAAGACGATGAGGCACACTCTTCCCCTGAAGGGGAAGAAGAAGAAGAAGAGGAGGCCGCCCCATCCAGAAAGGACGAGGGGCCTGAGAGGGCATACCAGGGGACCAAGAGAGGCCCCCGGTGCAAGGCCGTCATACCCTCGTCGTCTGATGACGACGAGGCAGATTCCTCCCGCGGAGGCGGGGGGAAACAAGAAGAAACTCCACCTCCCCGTATTGTGGGGAGAAAAAGAGGAAGGCCGCCCCGGAGGGGGAGGCTGGGACATCCAAGAAGGGAAAGGCGTCCCTTCCGGACTACTCCGCCACCGCCGCCGATAGCGAGGAGGGGTGGCTGCCCAGGAAGAAGCCCGCCGTGCGATCGTAAGTAACCGCACTCTATCATAATTTTGCTTCATGGTTTTGTTATAACGCCGAACTTGTATGCTGTCCGGCCAGGGTCCATCACGAAGCATCGTCTTCGGATGGGTCCTTGAGCGATTCGGTGATGAACTCGCTCCCGACGGCCACTACTCCTCAGCCTGCAGATGACACGGAGGTGTTATCCCAAAGGCTCCTAGAGCAGGGGGAGGTGGCTCTGGAGGTGCTCCAAGGCGGCATTCCAAACATCGGACATCCGGGTTCAAGATCCCCACGGATCGTGTTGATGAGAGCCGCAGTAAGCCAGACTCTCAGCCGAACACTTTTCCGGAGCCTTCAATGGTTCCGGACTCAGGCGGGCAGCCCCTCGTTAGGGAGGGGGGCCGTCTGTGTTGAGGACTTCCGTTGCGCCCGAGGCACCGGATTGTTTGCTGGAAACGCTTCGCGGCGCTTCCATAGATGAAGAGCACCGTACTCTTATGAGTGTGGTGATTCAGAAGGTTTCGTCCGCCAAGAGCGGACTAACCAAAGCCTGCACCAGCCTCCTGATAGGCTTTGAGGTAAGTAATAAAAATGTGTGAAATCACCACCCGATAGGTAGTAGCCCCTGATACTCTGTTTGGTGTTCGGAAGGAAAAACCAAACGGAGGGTCAATTATAATCCGCAGGAGTATAACAATAAGTTTGAATGTGAATAAGCAGGCTGTGTTGCTTGCCGCTGCGGTCTGTACGGCTGAGACCGCTGGACTAAAACAAGACCTGGAGCAGGCACGGGGAGAGCTCGACCTCACGAGAAGGCAGCTCGAAGAGACCAAAGGTGAATGATTCCCCTTTCTCATATAATGAAGGATAGTTAAAATTGGTTATTCTAACGACGAAGCGTCGTGATTTGATAACAGAGGCCACCACCGAAGTGGCGTCTCTCAAGAAAGCGTTGTCTGAGGCCGAACACAAGGCGGCCTTGGAAGGCAAGGAGCGCGAGAAGCAAGATGCCAGAGTGGGCGAGGTACAACAAGAGCTCTAGGAGCTCAGCAAAAAGTTCGAGTTCGTGGAGCATGAGCTTAAGGCGAAAGAGGTCGAGCTTGCGAAGGCCCTTGCAAGTATAAAAGACGCCAAGGCCGAAGCCGAGAAGGCACAATAGGAAATCCAGGAGGCCAAAAAGATAGCGGCGGGTAAGAAATTCTTTATGCAAAGCAAACATGTGGAGGAGGCGTTTCTTTTACTTACCCGAGTCTGGAGCTCTCCAGGGGCATTCTCAGATCTGCCATGCAGCATATCAGACGCCGCAGAGTTCTACCATGCTCAGGAGGGGAGTTTAAGGGAGAAGTTGTTCTGGTCCCAGTATGCTGGGGCCGAACATCCAACGCCTCTGAGTGACCAACTGAAACAGTTGGTCAAAGTCCACAGGGCAGCCAAAGTGGCTATGAAGGATTTCATAGTCCGGATGTGGCCTGGTGAGCCCCTGCCCACCAGCTACTTCGGCCTGATCAAGCGGATGGTGAATGCCTGTCCGCGACTGGAAGTCATCAAGCGATCCGTTTGCATTGAGGGTGCCCGCCGGGCCTTTGCCCGTGCGAAGGTGCATTGGGGCAAGCTGGATGCGGAGAAGCTTGTGAAGGACGGGCCGCTGGAGGGCAAGCCGCATCGTTATCCGGAGAAGTATTATGATGGCGTTATGAAGGGCGCTCGCCTCATGGCCGATGAATGTACCAAGGACATAATTTTAGAATAAATTCACTTCTGTCATGTTTGTAATTTAAGGACGAAGTTACTTGCGCTAAATAGCGCTTTTGTTATTTAAAATATTACCTTCTGTGCGGCTGTTTATAAAATTCTGAAAGTAGGCCAGTTGTCGGCTTCCGCCCCCATGTAGCTAGTACTGGGGTGTTCGTTGAAAACTCGGACACTCTTTATCCAAATGTTTGGTCCCTTAAGGAGGTGTCTGGCGCAGCGAACAAGGCAATCGGACTATGCGGCTTTATAACCTTCAGCTAGCCATAGAAATCTACAATTTTAAATTTTGGCGAAGCTCCTAGAATCTGGAAGGCTGAATTGGGGCGCTATATACGCCTAGATCGGACGAAGACGAATTATCGCCTAAAGCGGAAAAATCTTTAAGGATTTTAAGACCTCTCGAACAGCGACCAGCTCTCGCCACATCATGCCGGTCAGTTTTCGGCTTTCTCTACTGAGGTGCTCGTCCGGAAGAACTGGGACACAACCGCAGCAGTTCTCCCTGCGCTACCTTAGACGATATAACGAAACGTAAGGCAATAAAACAAGGGAGCCGGGCTATCCCAACTGTAGACCCAAGACATGATTCGGAGCTGAAGCATATAATGCTATAAGTTCGGGGTGCCGCACTGTTGAAAGTGTTCGGACTTGTCTTGCCGTATTATGGGGCGCCATAAGAAGCCCCTGGCAAACTGAACGTACCAAGGTGTACGAATGCAATATCAAATAGACATTTTAAGAAAAATGCTCAAATAAGAATAATAAGCTGACGCTATACATGATCTCCCATTGATGAATAATACGTTTAAGCGTATGTTTACAATGAATGCATTAAGCGGATATAAATAGGATTATTTGACATACCCTATCCGGGGGCAGGCTACGTACAGATAGATAAAGTAGGTATAACGATCGTAATTAGATTCCACCTGGGTATTTCCTTCTGTGCGCAAAGCCAGTTGCCTCCTTGGGTTTCTCTCCTATGGAAGTCCGTCGATCCGGCTCTTATGAAGAGGCTGCACTAAAGCAATGTCCTGAAAGGTGAAAGGAAAGGTTATGAAGGTATGAGGCGGTGATACCACGCTGTTGACTGAGCCACTGCTTCGCCTCTGCCTGTGCCCATGGTATTTTGAGTGCGTAATTGTGTACGTTTGGCACGAATGTTGCTTTGATGGGATTCGAGCGATGGCCGGACTGCTAGTCGCGCTCTTGGCATGCCTGGTGATCCTGTTGCGGGGTGTTCCGAACTCGCTTGACGGTGCTTGAGGTTGTCGTCGCCGGATTGGTGGTTTGCCAGAGGAGGCCGCATTGTACTTCTGTCGCAAGGGCTGCAGTGTGCTCTTCTATACGGAGAGAGCGGTCCCTGTTTCCGTTGACTGTTATGACCCCGCGCGGGCCTGGCATCTTGAGCTTGAGGTATGCATAGTGTGGTACCGCTTTGAATCGAGCGAATACGGTTCGTCCGAGCAGTGCGTGGTAACCACTGCGGAAAGGGACGATATCGAAGATTAACTCCTCGCTTCGGAAGTTATCCAGAGATTCGAAGACCACTTCCAATGTTATAGAGCCCGTACAACGGGCCTCCACTCCAGGAATTACACCTTTAAAGGTGGTTTTGGTAGGCTTAATCCTTGAAGGGTCGATGCCCATTTTGCGCACCGTGTCCTGATAAAGCAGGTTCAGGTTGCTGCCTCCGTCCATAAGGACTCTTGTGAGGTGAAATACGTCTATGATTGGGTCTAGAACCAATGCGGCCGAGCCGCCGTGACGGATGCTAGTAGGATGATCCCTATGATCAAAGGTGATCGGACAAGCTGACCATGGGTTGAGTTTGGGGACGACTGGCTCCATCGCGTAGACGTCCCATAGTGCTCGCTTCTGTTCCCGCTTGGGGATGTGAGTGGCATAGATCATGTTGACCGTTTTCACTTGGGGGGGGAAATTTCTTCTGTCCCCCCGTGTTCGGACGCCGGGGCTCATCGTCATCGTTGCTGTGCAGCCCCTTGTCCTTGTTTTTAGCCTTTATTTTGCCGGCCTGGTTAAATACCTAGTAGTCTCTATTGGTGTGGTTGGCTGGCTTGTCCGGGGTGCCATGAATTTGGCATGAGCGCTCCAGTATACGGTCTAGACTGGATGGTCCCTGATTGTTTCTTTTGAATGCCTTCTTTCCCTGACCGGATTTGGATCTGCTGAATCCGGCATTGACTGTCGTGTCTTCGATGTTGTCGCTGTTGTTCCGCGGCTTGTGTCTGTTGCGCCATAGCTTGTTATTATTGTCACGGACATCTGACGTGCCAGAATGTGGCGTAGTGCTGCTGCGAGCCAACCAGCTGTCCTCGCCCGCGCAAAAGCGGGTCATTAGTGTTGTGAGAGCTGCCATGGACTTGGGTTTCTCCTGGCCGAGGTGTCGGGCGAGCCACTCGTCGCGGATATTATGCTTGAAGGCCGTTAGGGCTTCGGTGTCCGGACAGTCAACTATTTGGTTCTTTTTAGTTAGGAACCAAGTCCGGAATTTCCTAGCTGATTCTCCGGGTTGTTGAGTGATGTGGCTCGGGTCGTCGGCTTCCGGAGGTCGCACATATGTGCCTTGGAAGTTGTCAAGGAATGTGTCTTCCAAGTTTTCCCAACTGCCAATGGAATTTGCGGGCAGGCTGTTAAGCCAGTGCCTGGCGGGTCCTTTGAGCTTAAGGAGAAGATACTTGATGGCATGTAGATCATCTCCGTGGGCCATGTGGATATGGAGAAGGAAGTCTTCAATCCATACCGCGGGGTCTGTTGTGCCATCGTATGATTCGATGTTTACGGGTTTGAACCCTTCTAGGAATTCATGATCCATCACTTCATCAGTGAAGCAGAGGGGTTGTGCGGCGCCTCTATGCCGGGCTATGTCACCACACAGTCCGGCCAAATCAGGCTGGTTGTGTTCGGGCCAGCCGGATTTACTGTTAGTGTATCTGGTATGACAGTCATCGTCATGTGCTGCGGCGCGCCCCTGTGATCCGTAGATCGATCTTGGTTGTCCTGCGGTGTTATCCAATCTATCACACAGGTCATGAGTATTGCCCCGGGCCGTAGTAAACTGGCGTGGGGGTGCAGGTTGGTATTCAGGCTAATATGTCGTTTTATCCCGACCTTGAGGTGGCCGGTCAGCCATGTGGCGCTCGAGTCCATATTCCTCGGCTGCCAGGACTTCTTTCCATCTGTCTGTGAGCAGGTCTTGATCAGCTTGAAGCTGCTGCTGCTTCTTCTTCAGGCTCCTCGCGGTGGCAATAAGCCGGCGCTTGAAGCTCTCCTGCTCCGCGGGGTCCTCAGGCACGCCAAACTCGTCATCGCCGAGGCTAATCTCGTCTTCAGAGGGGGGCATGTAGTTGTCCTCCTCCGGATACCCGTCCGTCGCCTGTTCATATGGGCTCTCCTGCCCATCTTCCTGTTCGGCCTGCTCAAAGGCGGGCTGATAGGGGTTGTATTCATCTTCGGCACCGTCCGGATTGTTTTCGTCTCTGGTGCCGGTATTGCCTTGGCGGGGCTTGGAGCGGCGCTGGCGACGCCCATGTTTTGCTTTCTTCTTGGAGGGGTTATCCTCCATTGCCTCATCGCCATTTGTTTCTTTCGGAGTGTCCACCATATATATATCGTAGGAAGAGGTGGCCTTCCACCGCCCTGTGGGCGGTGGCTCCTGTGTGTCTCCTGCATCGTCGTCCATACCGTCGATGTCTTCGGAGTCGAAGTCAAGCACGTTGGTTAAATCATCGACCGTGGCAATGAAGTGGGTGGTGGGTGGGCAGCGAATTCCTTCGTCGCCTGCTTCCCACTCAAGCCGGACATAGTTCGGCCCAGAGCCTCCTGACAAAGAGAGAGACTTTAATGAGTTCAGCACGTCGCCAAAGGGCAAGTGCTGAAAGATGTCCGCAGAGGTAAACACCATTACCTCAGCCCAACCTGGCTTGGCTGGCTCAAGGGTATGCAGACCGAAACCAACAACCGGATACGAGTCCGGGGGGCCGGGGTTACAGGCCTCAACAAAGGTGAGACCTGTATTCGGCTCCACCGCAGATGAGTGTGCGGCCTGCGGGGCGGGGTCCACCCCTCCGTCCTTAGGCAACGCATCCTTTTATGGATTTAGATCCGGGGCTACTGCAGGGATAATATCCCGACCATTGTCCGACAGCAGGTCTAGGCTGTGCTCGTCGTGACTGTCCGGCGTTCCTGGCACAGGCCCGAATCCATCGAAGATCAAGTCTCCGCGAATATCCGCCGTGTAGTTCAAGTTTCCGAACCTGACCTGGTGGCAAGGGGAGTAGCTGTCGATCTGCTCCAGGTGACCAAGCGAATTGGCCCGCAGTGCGAAGCTGCCGAACACAAAGATCTGTCCGGGGAGAAAAGTCTCACCCTGGACGGTGTTGTTAGCGATTGAAGACGCCATCAAGCCTCAAAGCGACGACACAGAGGAACTCTTAATGAAAGCACCAATGTCGGTGTCAAAACCGGCGGATCTCGGGTAGGGGGTCCCGATCTGTGCATCTTAGGCTGATGGTAACAGGAAGCAAGGGACACAATGTTTACCCAGGTTCGGGCCCTCTCGATGGAGGTAAAACCCTACTTCCTACTTGATTAATATTGAAGATATGAGGAGTACAAGAGTAGATCTACCACGAGATCGTAGAGGCTAAACCCTAAGAGCTAGCCTATGATGGTATGATTGTAATTGTGATCGGCCTTCTAAGGACTATCCTCTCCGGTTTATATAGACACCGGAGAGAGCTAGGGTTTACAGGGAGTCGGTTACAAGGAAGGAAATATAATATCCAGATCACCAAGCTTGTCTTCCACGCAAAGAAGAGTCCCATCCGGACACGGACCGAAGTCTTGAGTCTTGTATCTTCATGCTTCAATAGTCCGGATGATGTATATAGTCCGGCTGTCCAGATACCCCCTAATCCAGGACTCCCTCACTAGGAGCCCCTCGTTGCACCGCGCGGACGGTCACGCGTCGCCTTCCGTTCCTTGCCGCCACTAGTCGAGGAGGACGCATCGGTGTTCCGCTCCTCGCCGCTATGCGATGCGTCGCTGTTCCGTTCCTCGCCGCCACTAGTCGAGGAGGACGCGTCGGTGTTTCGCTCCTCGCCGTGACGCGACGTGTCGCTGTTCTGTTCCTCGCCGCCACTAGTCGAGGAGGACACGCTGGTGTTCTGCTCCTCGCCGCGACGCGTCGAGGTGGACGCTCGTCGGCGTTCCCAATCTTGCCAATACGCGCGTCGGAGGACGCGTCGGCTCCCCGCTATGAGGAGAACACCGCGCCGCCCGCCGAGCCCCCCCCCCCAGCCTTGAGGAGCTTTGGAAAGAAATGGATGTCGCCTTGTGAGAGGCTTTGCCTCCAGCAGAGCGCGCCAAAATAGAGGTGGAGAAGAAGGCCGAGGAAGAAAAGCGCACCGCACAACAAGCTGCCTCGGAGGCCTATGTCGCATCTGAGAGAGTCAGGCAATTGGCTCTTTGGCAGAAGGCTCGTGCGAGGGCCGTGAGGGTGGCGGAGGACACCCGTGCCGACGCCCTGAGTGCAGTCGGGCCCAAGCGCCTCATTTATACGTGGACCGAGTGCACGCTTCCAGCTAGGAGGAGTACCTGTTGGCGCCGGATCACCACACCGGTGAGATTGCGCTTGCCCGCCGGCAAGCCGCCAATCAGCACCTCGCGAGTTGTGAGGCTGAGGAAGAGGCGTTGTGTCGGCGTGCTGGGAAATGGACGCGCACCAGGGCACTCATGGCGCGCCGCAAGCGCTCCTACGAGCGTCGTGGCTTTTACGAGGAGTATAATTTTTGGTTCATAAAGTGAGTGATCTCATTAGTTTTGGGACGCAAATGATAAATCCCGAACGTTCAGGAATTTTTAGCATCCTTAATTAAGTATGTAAAAGGGAAAGTTTGGAAACGTTGTGTATTATTACGCATTTTGCAAGTAGGTGCATATAGCACAAACTTTACTATATACTATCGGACTACACGTCTCTCTAGATATATGCTTGCATACTTTGCTACTCCCTCCGTCCAGGTCAATATGTCATCTTTGGTTGTGCACGGTGACCAAGAAAGAAGGGAGGACTTGTAAACCTAGACAGAGGGAGTACTACTATTAGTTATGTAAGTGCAAATGCATGTTTTAACATTATGATGTGGTTTTTGTAAAAGTAGAAAAATAGCACTAGTCCAGCTTGTGAAACGATTCAATGCAAAACAAATGCAAAAATGCTCGTTTGATTGTTTACTTTTAGCTTCCTTCTCTGTGGTTATTTCTCTGTCATACTTTGTACGGAGTATCTCGCTGGTTGGAAAGGCATGCAAATTCCCAAACCGCTTCCTAAACCCTGTATCGAATTTTTTGCCTAACAAGTTGTGCCGTGCAATTGGAATTCCAACTTGAGTACTACTACTAGTAGGAGTACCAGGGGCCAGTTCTTTTAGGCTTCTAGATTAGTAATCCCATAACTACTACCTCCGTCCTGGTTTATTGGTCCCCATTGTAATCTGTGTCAAATTTTGATCATAAATTTAACTAATGAAATGTTAGTGCATGTCACATGCACTACTCCATCCGTCTAGGTGAGTAAGTCATCTTAGAGCATGGTTAATAAGAAAGCCTGCTGCCGGCTATATATGTACGCCATGTCACTTGTCTTCGTAATAGCCTGCTAGTATAGTAGACTGACTGTAAACTAGCTATCAATACTTAATGCATGCATGTGAAAGGAGGGAAGGAGACGCATGCTGATTGGCGGGAATGAATGAAGCGCTAGCTCACCCGGCTGCATGCAGGCTGCATGCGGTTTGGATTTCTTGTTTCCAGCACTGTAGCCAGCAATAACTGACGTGCCCACTTGCTTCTTTTCTCTTCCTTCTCTCTCTTCCAGCTATGATTTTGATGACGTGGAAGTTCTTATAGCCTGCTGACTGGATACTATTGTACTTGCTCTTTGGCTGTGCACCGTGACCAAGGAGGAGAAAACGAAAAATGTTAATTTTTATTTGCTAATTAATAGTATTGCATGCAATGAACTAACCACTGCATGTCGTGTTTGATATCTCAAGTCATTAAAAGCATGCACACTCTTTATCTCTTATTGGTTTATATGTCAAGAAACAAGAAACGAGGTAGAAGTTAATGCACCGCGCCTAAGTGTTTTGGGATTATTTGGTTTTCGTAAGATGACTTACACACCTAGACGGAGGGAGTAACATTTTATCAGTTAAATCTTTGGTCAAAATTTAGCACAAATTACAATGGTGAGGAATAAACCAGGACTGAGTAGTAGTTTCGAATCCCAAATAAATGAGTGAGGCACCTTATTGTTACTCTCCACTGTGACTAGTCTTGTGGGAAAAGCTGGGGAAGCCGCCAAAAGAACTGGCCCTATGAGTAGTAGCTAGGGATCGAGTGTGCGAGATGAGCTGGAGAAAGTAAATGCAGAGAGATGAAATGCAAAAAAGATGGAGGGATGTGATGGTTGCTTGTCCGTTTATTTTACCAGGCCACTTATTACTGGGAATGGTTGGGTTTTGTGATATGACGGCTTTACTGCCGCGCCATGAGCGGGATGAGAGGTGAGACTCCCGTGCAGCGCCGCCCTCTACACTTGTACTAACCCTGAACTAACTCTAACCAAAGAGGTGTTTGGATGGAAGGGTTAGATGGAGCACGGATACGGCGAGGCGCCTTCACGGGCGGTGCGAGAGGGAGGGAGGGAGAGGACGAGAAGCTTCGAGGAAGTGGGGAAGGATATGATGCAGGAAGAGCGAGAGAAAATTGTGTTTTTAATGGCCCTGAGAAGAACTAACCCGAATAAGCACCTCTTGGGTGGGTTAGATTTTTTTGATGAGTTAGATGCATCTAACCCAAACTAACCCTCATGTTTAGATACTTTTGGGTTAGTTGAGTCCTAACTAACCCAAACTAACTCTAACCCATGGATCCAAACAGGGACTACATCGGTCGTGGTTTATTAGTCCCCCATTGTATTTGACTGAAGATTTAACTGACAAAATGTTAGTGCATGTCAACAAAAACGATATCGCTGGATTCGTGTTTGAACATAGTTTTGAATGATATAATTTTAGGTGACATGCATCAGCATTTATCGTACTATATATAATGTTAGTTCAATTTTTGGTCATACTAATCTATAGTAGTAAGGTGCCCATGCGTTGCACTGAAGAGTGAAATGCATTGATCGGGGAGTTGTTTATTTTGACAAAGGATGTTGGGGTCATCTCATGTGTAACGGGTATTCATAGGTTTCTTCGGATATTATTTCATCTCTAGAGCTCACAAACATCCGGGTGAAATAGATAAAAAGGTATCTTTTGCAAACAAAAGCATTCAAATGTTCAACCTACATCCAAAACTTGTGAAGAAATAACACTTATTGTGATTTGCAAGAAATGATCTTTAAGAATTAGTTTTTGAGTATCAATTGTTATACATGTTGGCTACAGATGACATGGCACTTTCTTATAGTCAACAGTTGGCTATACTATTAAGTTATATTAACCATGCCCTTATACACCTAGACGGAGGGATTAAATCAGGATGACTTGCAAGGGGGCAGAGGAGATGTAAGAAATGGTTCATCGTAAGTCTTTCACCAGTACTGTAGTAAAAATTCATACATGGAAGATTCTAGACTAAACCATAAACGGATACAATTTTATTCATGCGTGATACTCCAATAGAGCAAGATGCTGCATGGAAGTATCCAGATGCTTAGACAGCGGATTACATTGAGCGAAGACTAATGATCAACATTTAACTTGATAATGCGTATGTCCAGGTAAACCTCCTTGGAGTCCCCGTGCACCGCATCGGCGGGTAAAGGATGCCATGGGTTTTCCAAGTCCACATTGGCAGGATAGTCCCAAGTCCCTAGAGTCCAAGTCCGTTCGATCAGGCCGGTGTCACCGCCCACGTGACCCGGAGGGGTAGTAACACTGACCATGCACCCGTACATCAGCCTCGTGTCAGTGTCAGTGTCAGTGGCGTCGCCCCTAACGCACATTACAGAGACGGGGTGGCGGCCTGCGGGGCCTCGCCGGTGCCCACGATCAAGAGGAAGACGCTGTCGTCCTCCTCCGAGACTAGCAGGCGGCAGTGATCCTCCAGCGACTCCGGCATGGTGAACGGGTAGCATGTCTCGTACTTCATGTTCTCCGCCAAGGGCCAGCAGTGACCACTGCACGCATCCGTGAGGTGATGCACCATGTCCGCCCGCGAGCCACAAGACGGCATCGGGCACTCATAGCAGTGGATGAAGGGCTCCTTGGAGGCATCGACCAGGCCATCCATGAAATGAGAGTGGCTGTAGGGGACGTTGCGCCAGTTGAATATATGAGCAAGTTACTACGAGATTTAATCCAAATAAGCACAAAATAAATCATGACGGCTATAAAAGAGATGAAACTAATCATGTGGACTAGCATAGTAGTAGGATACAGAGTAGAAACATGAATTCTACCACGATTTCAAACAGGATGGATAGAAACACATATGGTGCAACGGTAGCAGCACCGTTGGCGTTGAGGTTGTCGCCCATGTCGTTGAGAAAGAGGTTGCCGAGGTCGGGGAAGAAGTCATCGTTGGTGAAGTCGTGGCTGCCAGCAGTCGCGAGAGTATGCTCCCCAAATTTCAACATCGCCCGCCGAATGTAGCGCAAGAGGGAGTGGCTATAGGGGATGTTGCGGCCACCGAATTGAGCGCAGGAGTAGTGCACGAAGCAGTAGATGGTGTCCCTTAGGAAGCCAAAGTGTGGCTAACAATTTGAGAAACTCAACTAAGGCAAGTGTGGCAATTGTGGCAAAAATCATGTGGCAATATATGGCAAAGATAGTCACAATACAAACAGCCCCTGAGTCTTTTATAGGAGTAGGAGTAGAGAAAAAAACGAGTTGGTGATGATGGTGTGCCGTGCAATGCACGGGCATCTTGCTATTTTTTTGCATATAAGTCCAAACACCATGTAGACACGGTCTTTGAGCACGGTTCGTAGTCGTTCCACGCTCAGGCATTGAAGTGTGTAACTATTTTAGATTAGAATATACTACTCCTCCGGTGCTAGTAGTAGAGCAGAGTCCTACTCTACTACTCTACTCAAGCAAGTTAGGGCATAGTACTGTAGTAGGTATTGTAGGGAGTACCAGTACTGTGATCACTCAAGCAAGTTGTCTGGCATCGACATGACCCTACGCTGCTGGTATGTGTCTTGTAAGTCAAGCATCATGCTGTAGTCATCATCACATGTCCACTTCCCGCAGCACATATTCGCTTCTCCATCTTTGTCCGCACATAATCTCGTCCAATCTTCCATCCCCGCTATGGCGCCTCCCCCCCTCATCCGAAACCCAAGCACTAACAAAGGCAGAACTGAGCAACGTCTGCCGAAAGAGTGGCTGGAATTCACTCCCCACAGAGGTAATCAAGCTCATTGTTTCGCGTGTGGACAATCTCAGTACCATGCCGCTCACCGCGTGCTCGTCGGGGCTGTACCGTTTACTCAAAGCCCTCAGGCTGGAGCTTTTTAAGCCAGCTCCTTGCTTGCTGATGCCGCCTGATCTTCAGAAACGGCATGTCACGCAACATAACGATCGTAGGGTGGCGAGCATCAACCCCCTTGACTGCGATCCGATCCCCGTCAGCCTCAACTACATTAACGGTATGTACTGGGTCGGCATGAACACGTCTTGGATGGTGCTCGTCGACGGTCGTGGTAGCTGGATGCTCATGGAGGTCTACACCCGGCGATTGATCCCCCTTCCTTCGATTAACACTGCACTGCTTTGGCACCGCGGCCCAGAATACTCGGAATCTTACAGTAACCAATATGATACCAAGTTTGATTTGCTCAAGGTTGTAATCTGCCGAGTGCCCACAAGATATGCGAATTATAAAGACTTCAGGCTAATTGAGTTCTTCAACCGCGGTCTCGCCTATCTGACAGGTCACTGCAATAAGTGGATAAATCTGCACGTCCATCGCAGGATCATACATCCTCCATGGTTCTCTGATGCCATTGAACACAACGGCTTCATTTACGCTGTCGACTCCTTCTATGGCTGGACGTATTGCTGGCCTACTCCAGTCATCGCTACAAACGGCTGTTACAGCAGTATGTTACTTTCCTATGATATCATGATGGCTTGCTTATATTACTGTCAACATTTACTGAAAAAATATTCATGCTCATAACATGTTGTTCTTAAGATTGACTAAATCAAGAGCCATTTTTTATTTGACTCCAACTTGATATGATGTTGTAGGCCGCCTGGTGTCCCTACCTTCCTAATCCCAGAACCTTTCAAAGAAAAGCGGCATGGCAGTTGCAGGTGGTTCCTGGCTCGATCAGACGACGGCGAAAGATTGATGATTGTTCGCATGTACCTGGTGTGTTGTTTCGCGGAATACAACCACAGTCACTACAAGGTCTTTGAGCAGGATCCCAGCTTCTCTGGGCCTTCAGGAATTTTTGACTGGAGGCTGGTAAGTAGCCTTGGTACATGCTTTCTATTTGTCGGACTGAATTATCCGATTAACCAGGAGATAACCGATGGCAAGGATCATGATGGTAGCGCAGTTTCGTTCATCAGGCAAAACTGTGTGTACACAGTGTACCATGCGTCTCCGCATGCACCATACCCTGATATGTGCCGCCATGCTCTGCAGCCCAAAGTAGGAGAGAGGGTTGCAAGTATCAGACTTCGACATGCTGGCTGGAGTTTCCCCCGTCAGGCACCCATCAGGTTCAAGCCGTTAGCCAATCTCCACAGCTTAATAAATAGTAATGTCTAACTGAGCCAGTTAGTTAGATGCGTACACTTGTGTAGTAGGATCTTTATTTAGTTTGATGCATACACTTGTTCTTTTTTGGTAGCCCTTTTGTAATGATGGATGATGTTTGGTTTGGAGGAGAGAGCTGCGTCTTCACTCTTCTGGCCTGCTTACTGCTTCTGTTGCACCCCCAGCCCTGGTTGCTGCTGCTGTTGTTTTCAATGTACAATCAGTAGTATATTTCGTCTGTTGGTTGAATAAATGTGTTGTTAGAACGACAAACACAATGTTTTGGAAGTCATTGCATGGTTCGATCCTTTAGTGCCCCGTACCGTACGTAGCTCATACTATTTTTCGTACGGAACACATTTTCCACTTGTTGATAACATGCAGCCCACTGATGAAGGCCCAATAGAGAAGCCTATAATTAACTGGAACGGAGGCTCTCACATGAATCTGGCCCAGGTACATGCTCATGGTCCCCTAAACATAAATAAGTAAATAAATAAATAAAGCTAAATGCTCATGCACCAGTTCTTTGGGAAAATATGTAGCCCAGTATTTATTTTTGAAGTATACCCAAGCTAGGCCTATTTGTTTTCTCTGAATTATTGGGCTGCAAATCTTTCAAGACAAGGAGGGATGCATTCCGTCCTGGCCAAAGAGTATGGTCAATGTCTGTTAAAAGTAATATCAAAAGGGGTTGAAAATTCCAAAAAAATTATAGCAAATGGAATATTAGTTTCTTTTTTTTTTTTTGTTCTTCACTGATATCTTATACGTATTTCATTGGATTTAACATGACATAGTACTAATTTATTTTTAAATTTGTTTTAGTATGACTATTAATTTTTGGATTAAGAATATTTCGTTCCCCAGCAAAAATTTGCAAATTCTCAAAATTTCCCACATATTTAGTTAATTTTTTGACCCTGGTACTGACCAGAAAATGGCCAGCAATTCTAAAAATGGAAAGGGCTGCAATAAATTCCATATGAATTAGAAAATGAGTAAAAAATATAAAAATAATAGCAAATGGGCTGTACACGCCACAGATTTCAAGGCTGACTTGTTTATGCAAGGCTTTGTCAGTGAACACACGATTCTAGTAGCAGTGACTGTTGGATGTCCATCCAACGGTCGACGTGCTTCTTCAATCTCTGATCTTCCTGCTCCAGCCGCCTAAACTAGCACCGGCGGGACTGCCTGCTCCCTCCTCTTGTGGCCCGCTGTGATGTCGCACAGGCTTCCCCGTCCCACCCTACTCCCTCCGCTGGCCTGGCCGCACGCAATCAACTGCCTCCTTCTTACGCGAAAAAAATGATTCCTCCCACTGACATCTAGGGCGCACCGGTTGGGAGGCTGACCTGTGGGCCTACTAAGTTGACGCGTACGCAAGGCTTGTCAACTTAGTCAACAAACGATTCTAGCAGCAGTAACCGTTGGATTTGAATCGAACGATCCTGCTGCTTCTTCAATCGCTGCTCTTCTTACACCAGCCGCCCAAACTAGCGCTGGGGAGACCGCCTGCTCCTACCTCCAGTGGCCGGCTATGCTGTCATTGAGGCCTCATCGCCCCCTACTACTCCCACCGCTAGCCAGGCCCTGCGGTGACGGCAGCCTCACACCGCAGCCGAACCAGTGAACCCTCATACTCCTCCCGGCATGGGCATCCATTGTCGCGTCTTCCCCAGCTCCGCATCGTCCCCTTCCTAGGCCTCACCGTCGTCCACCACCTTGGTGCTCTCGGCGTGGCGTGGTCAATGTGGTCAACGACATTCCATCGAAAGAGTATTGTATGTGGAGAGGCTGACAGATGGGTTCATGGCCACAGCCCAGTTTTTTGTGATTTGCCAAGTAAGTCGCTTTGTCAGGCCTGTTGGGCTGCAAATCTTTCAAGACGAGGAGAGCTTTCATTCGGCTGGCCGAGAAAATGGCCCATCAGTAATGAGAAATGGGATGTACATTTTTAAAACACATCAAACCGGCAATTAGTTTCAAATATCTTTTTTTTCATTTTGAGATTTTAAATTACATTAAATTTTATGCATTGAGAATTTGTTGGATTTTATATTGATATACATTTATTTTTAAAATCAGTTTGAATGTGAGTCGAAATTTTGGGATTAAAAAGAGTTCAGACCGCACCAAAATTTGCAAAATTTTGTATAATTTTTTAACTGTGGCCACAATATCGGCTGTAATGCTAACAAAAAGAATATGGCTCCAAAAAAAATCTTAAGAATTAGCAAATGGGCTGTAAATTATTAGAAATAATGGCACATGGGATGTATGCTGTTTTCCACAGATTTGAGGCTTTCCTAAAAAAAGGTTGACGCACAAGCAGTGACTGTTGGATGGCCATCCAACGGCCGTCGTGCTTCTTCGATCTCTGCTCTTCCTGCTACAGTCGCTCAAACAAGCGCCGGCGAGACTGCCTGCTCCCTCCTCCCCGCGGCCGGCTTTGCTGCCGCGCAGGCCTCACCGCCCCATCGTACTCCTATCACTGGCCTAGCCATCCCTCTACTCACCCACACCTGTTGTTATTCTCCGGCGACGGCAAACGAACCAGTAAACCCTTGTACAGTTGTACTCCCCTCCGCATGGGAAACAACTACCGAGTCTTCCCTGCCTCCGTGTCGTTCCCTTCCCAAGCCTCACCGTCGTCCACCGCCCTGGTGCTCTTGGTGCGGCCTGGTCAACGTGGTCAACGACTGACATGCATCTGAAGTGGACTATACATGGAGAGGCCGACAGCTGGGTCCACGGCCGCACACAAGGAAATGCCTCCTTATTATGCGCAAAATAATGATTCCTCCACCTGACATCAGGGACCCACCGAAAGGGCCTCTGTATTTCGTGAAAAAAACTTTACCGCCACTGACAGCTCGGACCCACCAGCTATATCTTCGCACGCAAGGAAGTGCCTCCTTATTACACACAAAAAAATGTATACTCCCCATGTTAGCTGGGACCTAGTATAGTGGCAGGCTGACTTGTGGGCCTACTAAGTTGACGGGGATGGAGGGCTTTGTCAACTTAGTCAATATGCACGATTCTAGCTCCAGTGACCGTACGATGTCCATCCAACGGCCGTAGTACTTCTTCAACCTCTGGTCTTCTTGCTCCAGCCGCCCAAACCAGCGCCACGTGCTCCTGCCTCCCGTGGCCAGCTGCGATGCGGCGGAGGCCTCACCGCCGCCTACTACTCCCACCGCTGGCCAGGCCATCCCTCTACTCACCCACACCCCCTATTATTCTGTGGCGACGACAGCCTCACACCGCAGCGAACCAGTGAACCCTCGTACTCCTCTACGCGTGGGCATCCACTACCGCGTCTTCCCCGGCTCCGTGTCGTCCCCTTCCTAGGCCTCGCAGTCGTCCACCGCCCTGGTGCTCTCGGCGTGGCGTGGTCAACATGGTCAAGGAACAGCTTCCATCGGATGTGGACTGTACGTGGAGAGGCTGACAGCTGGGTCCACGGCCGCAGCAAGGAAGTGCCTCATTATTACGTGCAAAATAATTATTCCTCCACTCGACAGCAGGGACCCACCGGACGGGCCACCGTATTTCACGAAAAAAACATTTCCCCCTAACTGCTGGGACCCACCAGCTACATCTTCGCATGCAAGGAAGTGCGTCTGGAAAAAAAATGATTCGCCCCCTAACTGCTGGGACCCACCAGCTACATCTTTGCACGCAAGGAAGTGCCTGACAGTCAGGACCCACCTGGTCGAAGCATACGTAGCATTGTCATTCTGGTTGTGAACGTGTACGTACATATATACAGGTGGATGTATAGGCGCGCACTGTCGTAGTAGAGGCGTGTACGTGTCGTAGTAGAGGCGCGCACGTAGCATGTACACGTACGTACAGCGGCCAGTGTGCAAGAAATAAAATACGGCCATGTATGTGTACATACGGGCGGGGTCTTGAACGCCTACTCATGCATACGTACGGCCAAGGCTCGTGTACATGGCTGGGTCGGAACGGAGAAACAGCGTCGTCGTCGTGTTCATGGGGAGCCAACCGGCTGGGTCAGAACGGAATGCATGGTCGTGTTCATCGGGAGGGCTTGGACGGAACAGGTGATGGAAACGAGGCCTGGCGTACCGCACAACGGAGGAAACGGCCTTGTGTTCGATCGGCCACGTTCGAAACGGGATCCTGTTCATCGGGAGGGGTCTGGCGTACCGCAAAATGGAGGAAACGGACCTCCTACGGTCGAAACGGGGGTCCTGTTGATCGGGAGGGGTGTGGAGTACCGCAAAACGGACGAAACGGACCTCCTACGGTCGAAACGGGGGTCCTGTTGATTGGGAGGGGTGTGGCGTACCGCAAAACGGACGAAACGGACTTGTGTTGGAGCGCTACGGTCAAAACGGGGGTCCTGTTCATCGGGAGGTGTGTGGCATACCGCAAAACGAGACTCCACGGGATACTGTTCATCTCCACCGTCGACCTCCTCCAGCCTCCACGGGCTACTATTCATCCACCGTCGACCTCCTCCAGCCTCCACCTACGACTGTTCATCCACGGGCTCATGTTCATCCAGCCTCCACCGCGCGCTACTCCACCGGCTACTGTTCAACCACCCCTCCACCGTCTACTGTTCATCCAGCCCTCCACACCACGGGGTCCTGTTCAACCACCCCTCCACGGGCACCCCTCCACTGTCTACTATTCATCCAGCCCTCCACCACATCACGGGGTCCTGTTCATCCAGAGGCAACGCCACCGCTCACTGTTCATCCAAACTCCCCCGCAACACTCGCTGTTCATCCAATCGATCGGCTTCAGTTAGCAACAGTAGCAAAGGAATCGCTCGATCAGGTTCAGTTAACAGCCATCGTTCGATCGCTCGGGTTCAGTAACGCGTAGCCTGCAGTGCAATCGCTCGGGTTCAGTTAGAGCCCAACGCCTTGCTCGGGTTCAGTTAGAGCCAACGCCTCGCAAACACGCGCGTACGTGTACGAGAGAAACGCGCATCGCTCGGCCCCCGACCTCCCACCGTAACTGGCAACTCCCCAAAATTTTCCTCGCCCTCGCTTCTACCACGGTTTTTTCTGTCATGGATGGCCCAAAGAATGTCATGCAGCTGCGTCTCCGGCCCGCCCAGGACGAAAAGCCCATTTTCTGTCATGATTTTTTGTCATAGAAGTAGGAGCCCACCACATCTATGATGATACCGGGTTTTGTCACAATTATCGTCATAGAAGTGTCATATGTATGACAGAAAAAAATTGTTCGGCCCAAAATGTCACAAATGTGTCTTTTTTTTGTAGTGCATAGAATCATTACACATAATTTGTGATTTTCCTCCGGATATCGATCCTTAATTCGGCCACCCGTGCCCACATTAAGGCTCAGGGGCTATTGGGCTTCAGGCTCATTATTATTAATACTAAAGGGGCACATTGATCCCCTGATTTGGTGTTGCCACCCGACTAGTGTCTCGGTGGCTACTGCATTGCCTATTCAATGCAGAAAATTCAAAGGGCTTGGTGTTCGGCTTGACCGAATTATGGCCAAATGCGTCTTCGGACAACAACAGGTACCATCTGAACCTATCTGGCGTAAAGCTAATATATTGTGGCAACTTCTCAAGAACCTCTCTCAAGGGCCCATTCGCTGATCACTATTATTATCTCCAATATATTACACTGCATTTCTATTCCTATGTATGTTGTCGAGCTAGGAATTGATCCTCAGGGCGATTTCGCGCATAGACCTGAGTCTCAGGGGCTATTAGGAACAGCGGTTTCATGTTTTCCTTCAGGTGCAGCTCGGGTTTTAGACTGACACACACCTTGAGGGCTACTAGATATACATATACTGGTTATATATCTCGGCAGAGAATAAATTGCACCAGTCAAAAATCAGCCTGCTATTGGGGTGGTGCACCACCTCAGAAGTAGTCCGGCATAAAGCTCGGGCGCCAGTGGCTAGCTCCATAGAGGGAATTTACGGAATTAAGCTCGGCTAAACTCCTTCCACTTTTTTGAACCAAGATGATCTATGACATCTCGGATACAGTCCAGCGTTGGAGCTTGGACACAGTCCGACATTGGAGCTCGGATACATTCCGGTGTTGGAGCTCGAAAGCAGTCTGGTGTTGGTGCTCGGCTGCAAAAGATACCTCGAATACAGTCCGGCGTTGGAGCTCGGATGTAAGAGGACACTGCCGCCCGGGAACAACTTCAAATCCGAGGTGTGGCATAAAAATAACAAGGCATTGATAAAAGCTGGAAACTTAAAGGGGCTCCTCGGATACCCGACGTGTAAACTCTTCGGATGCACTTCGGTGATCCTTAAGATCGAAGATGAGAAGATTTGTTGAACCAGTTTTCAAGACCGACGACCGAAGATGAAGAACAGTTCAGAAGAATCAAGGAGCGTCCCCAACTTGAAGACCGGTTCAGGGGGCTACTGACGGTGTCCTGGGCTAGGGGATACTCACCACGTCGTCTCCCTATCTGTTAGATTGGGCCCAGGACCCCCATGGTCGTATACTCATGGGCCAGTTCGGACAGCTGCCGCATACAAGGAAGATTCCACAAGACTTGGTGATCAAGACAAGGACTCCTTCCCACCGGCGTATTCGGCTAGGACTCTTGTTATCCTAGGCCTCTGGTGCATTATATAAACTAGGGCCAGGCTAGTCAATAGAGGATATACACAATCATAATCAGTGGCTAGCTTCTAGGGTTTATCCTCTATGATCTCGTGGTAGATCAACTCTTGTAATACTCATATCATCAAGATCAATCAAGCAGGAAGTAGGGTATTACCTCCGTAGAGAGGGCCCGAACCTGGGTAAACATCGTGTCCCCCGCCTCCTGTTACCATTAGCCTTAGATGCACAGTTCGGGACCCCCTACCCGAGATCCGCCAGTTTTGACACCGACAGGCCCTACGCCACCTCGCTCGCTACCTCCCCCGATGTCTCAGGTGGGCGACGTGGCCCATGGCGCACCTCCTCCTCCTCGGCACGATGTCATCCCCGAGCCCAGGTGTGAGGAACCCTAGCGCGGCTCGCCGCGCAGGGCGCCGGCGCGTGATTAAGAAAGCTGCCAGGTAGTGGAGCGGCCCCAAGGAGAAGCGTGTGCGCTCCCAGCACCACCACGTCAAGACCACGTGCCGCCAGAGGCGGATGTGTGCGGGCATCAAGATCAGGCTCCTCCTCTACGGTTGGCCCCTATGAGTGCGGCAGGTTGTCGTGCTTTCACCCTGGAGTTACACCATGCCGTCTGGCCCAGCAAGTTCAAGCTGGGTCTACCTCCATGCTACGATGACACTCCTGACCCTGCTGAGTTCCCCCAGCTCTACGAGCTAAGCATCAAGGTGGCGAACGGCAACGAGAAGGTCATGGCGAACTCTCCATGGCCCTCAAGGACAACACGCGCTCTTGGCTCCTGAACCTCCCGGTGGGGTCAATCTCCTCCTGGGACGAGCTCCGCGAGCGCTTCATCACCAACTTCCAGGGCACTCGCGACCGCGCTCCTACAGCAGGCGACCTGTGTCGCATAAAGCAGTGGCCGGGTGAGACCTAGCACAAGTACATGCAGCGCTTCACCAACATTTGCCTCAAGATCCCGAAGGTGTTGGACGAGGCCATCACCTCGGCGTTCACTGATGGTGTCCAGGACGTCAAGATGAAGGAGGAAATCACCATCCACTAGGACTTGTGCTCGGCCGTGGAGATGTTCAACATGGCCGCCAGATGCGCGAAGGCAGCGGAAGGTCGCCTCTCCCTCCTGGAGCCTCCGGAGGTCGATCCTGAAGGATGTAAAGTGCAAGGGCCCTGTCTTGCTCACGGCAGAACCTGAGGTGAAGCATGGATGCAACCGCATCGAGTCCTCCAAGGGTAGCCGTCCATTCTACGTCTTCAACAACGTCCACGGCTACAACACCAATGACTGTCGGGAGCTCAGAGCAATCCATGATGGGCGCCTTGGGAGCCGCCCAAAGCACAAGGACCATGGCTACGGCCGCGGAGGAGGCCACGGTGGAAGTCGCTGGGACAACCACAACCCCCGCCAGGACTGGCGCGATCAGCCTCGTGAGGACCGCTGGCAGGGTCCACCTCACAATGGCACCCATCGCGACCAGCCTCACAAGGACCGCCCTCGGGGCAATGTCGGTCTCCCTCCGCTGCCACTGCCCCCAAGGAGGAACAATGAACACAGCCAAGACGATGGGGCTGGGGGCTTCCAAGAGCCCCGTGCCATTGCCTGCATCCTGGGTGGCGCTCAGGCTCCCGCCTCCCATAGCATCTTCAAGCAGTTTGCTCATGAGGTGAACATGGCCCTCCCCAAGCTCGAGGCATCACGTCCCCTCAGGTGGTCCAAGTACACCATCATCTTTGACTCAATGGACCAGCTGAAGTGCTCGTCCACTGCTGTCACGCTCCCAATGCTCTGCTCACCAACCATCAGCAACATCCTCATCACCAAGACACTCATCAGCGGTGGCGTGGGGCTCAACATCCTCTCCGTCGAGACGTTTGACACACTCCAGGTGCCATACGACCAGCTTCTGCCCACCAAGCCCTTCTCAGGGGTGACCGATGGCTCCACATCCCCATAGGGCAGATTCACCTCCCTGTCGCCTTTGGCAAGCGCGAAAACTACCACGCCGAGCTCATCGACTTTGGCGTCGACCACATTTGCCTCGCATACAATGCCATCCTCGGGTATCCGTCCCTCGCCAAGTTCATGGCAGCGACTCACCACGGCTACAATGTCCTCAAGATGCCAGGAAGTGGCGGCATCATCACGGTCGCCTGCGACGAACAGGATGTGGTGTGCACCCTCGAGCACGCTTACCAGGCCGCGGCAGTTGAGAACTCCGATGACGAGGGCGTTGTCCTGCCTCTTGAGGCCATCCACAAGAAGAAGAAGCAGCTCCTCCTCAAGGGGCATATGAAGGTCGGGACGCCCAATGACCGTGCCTCGGGTCCCACGCCCGCCGCTAGGGTGCCTTCCCCTCTCGCATAGGAAGGCGCGCCCAATGCCCCTCTTAGGATGGGCTTCAGGGCTCTCATCTGGAGGGCCTCTAACCTAGCCAGCGCCACGAGGGAGGCGTTCAGGCACCATGTGGAGGCATGCTTCAGCGCGCACTTTCAGGAGCAAGGTGCAAGGCGTCAGGCGCTCAGGAGTTCATCACTAAGGCGATCGAGGAGCTTCAGGGGGCGTCAGCCATGCTTGGCGAGCGTCGCGCCGCATCACCCAGTGCAGCTGCTGCCCCAGACATGGGTAGCGAGCTACGCATATGTGTCAACATCCCAGGCCACAATAGGGCTGCTTCTCAGGAGTTCTTCCGGCCGTCCTGCGTTGGCCGGTGCATGGGGCCACACCCACAGCTATGTCTGCATGCCATTCGGCTTGCCGAACACGGCTGCCTGCACCAGCACCACATGTGGGGCATCCTGGCAGCTCACGAGGCCAGGCGCCAGGCGATCCTGACGGGGGAGGTGCCGGAACCTCGTGAGACCCCGGGGACTTAGGAGCCAGCCGGCTCATGAGGAGCGACTTCTGCAGCACGCATCTCCAGCTACTCCAACACTTCTTCAATGACGGTGCTAGGTGACTTTTTGATTTGTTCGGTTGAGGGTGCCCCTCAGGCTACATTATCCTCAAGCTGTACATGTCTGTCCTTGCAGCATGTATAGTTTTGCACATGTATCAGAACTGGCCTCACCCTTTCATGAGTTGTTTTATATTATCACCTGCATGTCCGGTGCTTCTCCACCATGAATGTCGTGCGCCCTCACAAGCCCGCCCGCGACTGCCTCATGATTAAGGACTGGCACGACGTCTGTGCTCGGGTCCATCCCTGCAGCGTCGCCAAACCCAAGTGCTCGAGCTCTGTCTTGCGGGCCAGCTCCTGTGTACGTCACCTCCCGTGGTCCTTGGTGCCTTGTTCTCGCATGAGCTAATTGAGAGTGGATGAGTCAGGGCGCGCGACCCGGTGCCTCGCCGCTGCGGGGGCCGCATGTCGGTTGTCATTCTTTAGGATTGTTACATGAGAAGACTGGGCACGGCGTCTGTGCTCTAGTTTGTCCCTGCAGCGTCGACAAACCCAATGGTTGAGATTTGTCTGGCGGGCCAGCCCCGTTCACGTCACCTCGTGGGGTTGTTGGTGTTTGGCCTTCTCATGAGATGTCCTCCGGAGATTCACTCGGCGCAGGCCACCTAAACATCTTGCAGGGTCCTTACAAACGTTCCTGAACAAAATTCAGGTGGAACCCACCTTTAGGTAGGGCCCCGTGAGTCCCGCGCTGGCTCACGGGTGCCCACATACACCTCCTCCAGTCCCGCCGTGCTAGCCACGTGTACGGACAGGCCTGTACATGCCCCAGAGTCTCCCCCCGAGGGAACTCCCACCCACGCACTAGTGGAAGCCCCATGCTCCGTGCTGGCAAATGACACTGTCGAGGAGTGACTATGCCCGTGCACCAGTGGAAGCCCCATGCTCTGCGCTGGCAGACGACACGGTCGAGGAGCAGCTTGCCCATGCTAAGTGGAAGCACCATGCTCCGCGCTGGTGAATAAACAACTGAGGGCTCCCTAGTGGCTGCAATAACCTCAGGAGGGCCAACAGGCTCGCTGTCTGGCCTCACCGCACCGCTTTCCCTGTGGGAGGGCTGCACGAGGGGGCTGGGCACGGGGGCTACGCTCAGGCCACGCCTGACGCACGCCACCCCACCAGGTCTCGCACCTGGTCTTCTAGTGTCCCTCCCAAGCGAAAGCTGGCGAGGAAAGGTATGGAGGGCTCCAAATTAACTCAGACGCTGTTCATGTTTCCTTCATGAGGGTTGTTCATACATCAAGGGGGGCCCTGAGCATCGCGACTCAGGGGCCTCACTGGTCATGTAGCCCCTCACCCCTTGGCCTCGTCCTGGTGATCCGGACGCCCCAACGGCGGTTGATGTATGCGCAGGGCCGGGCCCTGCTGACGCAGAACACTAAAGCAAACAGGAAGGAAATTGAGCATGAAAAGGAAAATCGCGGAGTCCCAGCAAGTTATTACAAAACACAATGTTCCACGAGTTTAAACAAGAAGTTCTCACACCTCTGCGAGGCATGATGAATGTTGCAGGTCAAACTAGGAGGAAGTGCTGCCATCGCCTTGGTTGCCGCTGTCGCCCGCCTTGGGAAGCCTGTCGTTGATGATGCTACCACCATCTTCGCTGCCGGCTTCTGCCGCTGTAGCTGCGGGGTCGGGGACAACGACGAACTTCCCTAGCAGGGCCTCCACCTGCTCCTTCACAACTTTGTCAGTAGTGTTGCGGAACTCAGAGGCCACCGACTTGATCAGTGTGCTGAAGTCAAAGCCTGGGTCCCGGAGATGGAGGTGGCTGAAGACGCATGTCGCAGCTGCGGTGAAAAGTGCACAGCACTCCCCCTCCACCATGGAGCCACCCCAAGATTAGCCCCATGCGTCCCATCACCATGCACCTGCCGGTGTCCTGGAAGTCGGTCCGGAGCTGATCCAGTGTGGTGTAGGCTTCTTCCAGAGCCCCGGGCCTAACATGGGGGATGCACTCCGCCAACACAAGGGACTAAGGAGGAGGCGGTACCTACGCATGGGCTAGTGTCTCCCCAGCAGCAGGGGCAGCTGGGGGCTCTGGAGCCCGTGAACCCCCCGCAGGTGCAACAGGGGCGGGCGGCTCCGGAGCCAGTTGGCCTACAGAAGCAGGCTCCTCCTGAGGCTCCACCACCGTACCTTTGGAGACCTCTTTAGTGGTCTCCCCTGCCCAAGCCAGGGCCCCCACGGCCGCAGTAGATGGTGGTGCCTCCGGGGTCCCGGGCCCCCCCTTCCTCTTCTTAACCACGGTCTCCATCCTGGTCACCAGGAGGGGAGTATTGTGGGCACGGCATCAAGAATGGCAAACAAAAACAAGGTAAGGCACTTACTTGTTAGAGGCAATGTGTGCCCTCTTCCTGGCCGGGGCCAAGGCATCTCCAATCCTCTTGGGCGTGGGCTTGGTCGCGTCTTGAGGATTGGCGGGGTGTGCGACGGCTGGCCTCGATGTAGTGTCGACGGTCGGCGAGGTGGGGGTGTCACCTTGAGGAGGGGGTCCTGCCCCGCCCTTCTTCGGGGTCGCTCAGCTTAGCCTCCACAAGGGAGTGGCCCCGGACCTCGTGACAACCCTGGTGCAGCGCGGGTATGCCACGACCGAGGGCTCGGCGTCATCGTCATCATCGAAGAGGTCGCGGAGAATCTTGCTCTGCAATGGAGGAGAGGTCTCTGCCACGTCGTCCACAGTCGCTTCCGAGTCCTCCTCCCCTTCTCCGTGGCATTATCGCCGGAGGACACCAACACCGGGGAGTTGGGGAGCTTGGGCGGCACGAGCCCAGCATGGCGGCGACCAGCATCGCCCCATCGGCGCGGTCGGTACAGCGAGATTTAGGTTGCCGAGAGGCTGCCCGGATCCTTCTCTAGCAGAGTGTGTATGGCCTTGCCTAGCTACTTGCCCGTCAGGCTCCTCAAGCGGAGCCGGATCTTGTCTTTTGTGCCCTTGAACTCCCACGTGGGGTGCGAGTGTGCTTGAAGCGGGGCCAGGCGCTGCGTCAGGAACTCCTTGACAAGCATGGCCCCCGTCAGCACCTCGATCTCCATGTCCACCGTCATCTTCTTCAGGACTGGCGCCGCCCGAGGGTTCGTGTCTTCTCATGACCCCACCGATCAAGCTTCTCCGGCAGCTTGGTCAACCACTCCAGCCGCGCATGGAGGCCCCTAACGACCATGAAGACCCACTTGCGTGTGAAGTTCTCCGCTTTCTTCCCGGCCCTCATGAGCGAGTTGCCACTATGGGCTGCAGAGAAGGACACGCAGCCACAGTGCTGGGATGGGTCGTGCTTCCGAATATAGAAGAAGAGGCAGGGAGCGCAACAGAGGGCATCACACCCTGATAAGCAGTTTTCAGCAAGGTATTCTCTGCAAATACTGAAATAAGTGGTAACAGATAGTTTTGTGATAAGATAAATCATAACGAGCAACAAGTAACAAAAGTAAATAAAGTGCAGCAAGGTGGCCCAATCCTTTTTATAGCAAAGGACAAGCCTAGATAAACTCTTATAATAGGAAAAGTGCTCCCGAGGACACATGGGAATATCGTCAAGCTAGTTTTCATCACGCTCATATGATTCGCGTTCGGTACTTTGATAATTTGATATGTGGGTGGACCGGTGCTTGGGTGCTGTTCTTACTTGAACAAGCATCCCACTTATGATTAACCTCTATTGCAAGCATCCGCAACTACAACAAAAGTATTAAGGTAAACCTAACCATAGCATGAAACATATGGATCCAAATCAGCCCCTTATGAAGCAACGCATAAACTAGGGTTTAAGCTTCTGTCACTCTAGCAACCCATCATCTACCTATTACTTCCCAATGCCTTCCTCTAGGCCCAAATAATGGTGAAGTGTTATGTAGTCGACGTTCACATAACACCACTAGAGGCTAGACAACATACATCTTATCAAAATATCGAACAAATACCAAATTCACATGACTACTAACAGCAAGCCTTCTCCCTTGTCCTCAGGAACAAACGTAACTACTCACAAAGCATATTCATGTTCATAATCAGAGGGGTAATAATATGCATAAAGGATCTAAACATATGATCTTCCACCAAATAAACCAACTAGCATCAACTACAAGGAGTAATCAACACTACTAGCAACCTACTAGCACCAATCCCGGACATGGAGACAAGAATTGGATACAAGAGATGAACTAGGGTTTGGAGATGAGATGGTGCTAGTGAAGATGTTGATGGAGATTGCCCTCTCCCGATGAGAGGATCGTTGGTGATGACGTTGGTGATGATTTCCCCCTCCCGAAGGGAAGTGTCCCCGGCAGAACAGCTCTGCCGGAGCCCTAGATTGGTTCCGCCAAGGTTCCGCCTCGTGGCGGTGGAGTTCCGTCCCCAAAGGTTGCTTGATGTTTTTTTCTCATCGAGAGACTTCATATAGGAGAAGATGGGTGTTGGAGAGCCACCAGGGGGCCCACGAGGTAGGGGGAGCACCCCAGGGGGGGCCCACCCTCGTGAGCAGGGTGTGGGCCCCCTGTCCTTCATCTTTGGCAATGATTTTTATTTATTTATTTTAAGATATTCCATGGAGTTTCAGGACTTTTGGAGTTGCGCAGAATAGGTCTCCAATATTTGCTCCTTTTCCAGCCCAGAATTCCAGCTGCCGGCATTCTCCCTCTTCATGTAAACCTTGTAAAATAAGAGAGAATAGCCATAAGTATTGTGACATAGCGTGAAATAAAGCCCATAATGCAATAAATATTGATATAAAAGCATGATGCAAAATGGACGTATCAACTCCCCCAAGCTTAGACCTCGCTTGTCCTCAAGCAAAAAGCCGATAACAATAAATATGTCCTCATGTTTAGAGGTAGAGGCGTCGATAAAACTAAAATACGGACATGAAGGCATCATGATTATTTTCATAACAGCAACATGTAAAGATTTTGTCATATGATTACTTATGTTCAAGTGATGATTTTTCACAATGCAAAAGTTTGAATCGGAAACCTTATTGAGCACCAAAAAATTATAATCTCAGTCAATGAAGCAATTGCAATTTATCATAACATCGGAAAGAGTCTATGTCAGAGCTTAAAAGAAAGTCCACATACTCAACTATCACTTAGTCCTTCATAATTGCTAACACTCACGCAATACTTATGGTTACGGAGTTTTAATCGGACACAGAGAAAGATAGGGGCTTATAGTTTTGCCCCACAACCTTTTACCTCAAGGGTAATGTCAACAATAATAATTCATGCTCCCATACATCCAATTAGATATATATATATCATACTTTTTCCAACATGCTGAGCTTGCCAAAGGATAAAACGAAAAAGGAAAGGTGAAGATCACCATGACTCTTGCATAAAGTAGAGAATAGTAATAAAAGATAGGCCTTTCGTAGAGGGAAGCAGAGGTTGTCATGCGTGTTTAGGGTTGATGCACAAAATCTTAATGCAAAAGAACGTCACTTTATATTGCCCCTTGCATGTGGACCTTTATTATGCAGTCCGTCGCTTTTATTACTTCCACAACAAGTTCGTACAAAGCTTATTTTCTCTGCACTAATAAGTCATGCATATTTAGAGAGCAATTTTTATTGCTTGCACCAATGACAACTTACTTGAAGGATCTTACTCAATCCATAGGTAGATATGGTGGACTCTCATGGCAAAACTGGTTTAAGGGTATTTGGAAGCACAAGTAGTATTTCTACTTGGTGCTGAGAATTTGGCTAGCATGAGGGGGAAAGGCAAGCTCAACACGTTAGAGGATCCATGACAACATACTTTATTTCAGATGTAAGAAAACATAACACATTATGTTGTCTTCCTTGTCCAACCTCAACTCTTTAGCATGTCATATTTTAATGAGTGTTCCCAATCATAAGAGATGTCAATGATAATGTATCTATATGTGAAACCTCTCTTTCCTTATGACTTCCTATTAATTGCAACGATGACCAAAGCTATATTTGCCAACTCCCAACAACTTTTAATCATCATACTCTTTTCTGTGTGAAGTCATTACTCTCAATAAAATAAATATGAACTATTTGTTTCTTTTTATTCTTTTTATTATTTCTATTCACCCAAGATCATGGCAAAATAATCAAGCCCTTGACTCAGCACTAATCTTTATTATATAGATAGCTCACTGACTTGATTACATAGAGGGATCGTAAAGTAAAACTCAAAACTAGATCATGCCAAGACTTTATTCTACTAAATCAAGATACTACTAAAAGGATCGAACTACAAAAAACGGTAAAGATAGGAGTTGTGATGGTGATACGATACCAGGGCACCTCCCCCAAGCTTGGCAGTTGCCAAGGGGAGTGCCCATACCCATGTGATTAAGTCTTCAGAGGTGATGGAGGTGAAGTTGTTGCACTTTTCTTCTCTAGCTTACGCCTGAGGCTAAAATTTTCCTCCCTCAGATCCTCATTCTTGAGCTCAAGTTTCATTATCTTCTTGCATAGTGTTGCCTTGTTGTCCTGCAAAAAACATGGTGGGATAGAGTGGACCTTAGGGAGGCTTGACTTCTTGAACTCCACATGCATATCACCAGGTTGAGGCAATGCGTCGTCCTCTTCATCAGAGCTTGTCTCCTCCTTCCTCTCTGGATCATAGTCTTCTTCTTCCTCTGTGGTCCAGCCATAGTGTTCCACATCCCCATATACTTTTGGATTTGCAATATAATCAGCTATGTAGCTCTCTCCCTCCGAATCTTGGGATGACATCTTGTTCAAATCTGCAGCAGGAACAACTCGAGACGAAAACAGAGGAGATTTGCGTGATACGAGAGTCAAAACCTTCAGGAGAATATATAATGAATTTTCACCGACCAAGATACGTATCATGCAAGAAAACGGAGTCCGGAGGGAACACGAGGTAGGGGGCGTGCCCAGGGGGTATGGCGCGCCCTCCACCCTCATGGAGGCCTCGTGTCCTTCACGGACTCCCACTTATTTTTATATTTTTCTAGATATTCCAAAACGGAGAAATATTGCCTTAAAATTGTTTTGGAGTTGATTTACTTACCGTACCACATACCTATTCCTTTTTGGAGTCTGAAATGGTCTGGAAGGTGTCCCTTATGTATTCCTCAGGGGTTACAGTTTCAATAATATTGGTTTCAACATTTATGGGGTTACCTGAGATGTAATGTTTGATTCTTTGATCGTTTACCACCTTCGGATTTGTGCCTTCAAAGTTGTTGATTTTTATGGCACCAGAACGATAGACCTCCTCGATAACGTAGGTACCTTCCCATTTGGAGAGAAGTTTTCCTGCAAAAAATCTTAAACGAGAGTTGTATAGCAATACATAATCACCTACATTAAACTCATGCTTTTGTAGCCTTTTGTCATGCCATCTTTTAACTTTTTCTTTAAACAACTTGGCATTTTCATAAGCTTGGCTTCTCCATTCATAAGGTGAGCTAATATCAAATAACCTCTTCTCACCGGCAAGTTTGAAATCATAGTTGAGCTCTTTAATAGCCCAATATGCCTTATGTTCTAGTTCGAGGGGTAAGTGACATGCTTTTCCATAAACCATTTTATACGGAGACATACCCATAGGATTCTTATATGCAGTTCTATAGGCCCATAATGCATCATCAAGTTTCTTGGACCAATTCTTTCTAGACCTATTAATAGTCTTTTGCAAAATCAATTTGAGCTCTCTATTGCTCAATTCTACTTGACCACTAGACTGTGGGTGATAAGGAGATGCAATTCTATGATTAATGTCATATTTAGCAAGCATTTTACGGAAAGCACCATGAATAAAATGTGAACCGCCATCAGTCATTAAATATCTAGGGACTCCGAACCTCAGAAAAATAACTTCCTTAAGCATTTTAATAGAAGTGTTATGATCAGCACTACTAGTTGGAATAGCTTCTACCCACTTAGTAACGTAATCAACAGCAACTAAAATATGTGTATATCCATTAGAGGCAGGAAAAGGTCCCATATAATCAAAGCCCCAAACATCAAATGGTTCAATAACAAGTAAATAATTCATAGGCATTTCTTGACGTCTACTAATATTACCAATTCTTTGACATTCATCGCAATACAAAACAAACTTACGGGAATCCTTGAAGAGAGTAGGCCAATAAAAACCGGATTGCAATACCTTATGTGCAGTTCTATCTCCAGCGTGGTGTCCTCCATAAGCTCCGGAGTGACACTTGCGTAGGATCTGTTCCTGTTCATGCTCAGGTACACAATGTCTAATAACACCATCTACTCCTTCTTTATAAAGATGTGGATCATCCCAAAAGTAATGTCGCAAATCATAGAAAACCTTTTTCTTTTGTTGGTATGTGAAGCTAGGTGGTATAAATTTAGCGACAATATAATTAGCATAATCAGCATACCATGGAGTGCTACAAGAAGTGCTTATGACATTTAATTGCTCATCGGGGAAGCTATCATCAATAGGTAGTGGGTCATCAAGAACATTCTCTAACCTAGATAAGTTATCTGCAACGGGGTTCTCAGCTCCTTTTCTATCAACAATATGCAAATCAAATTCTTGCAGCAAGAGAACCCATCTAATAAGTCTAGGTTTTGCATCTTTCTTTTCCATAAGATATTTAATAGCAGCATGATCAGTGTGAATAGTTACTTTAGAGTCTACAATATAGGGTCTGAATTTATCACAAGCGAATACAACTGCTAAAAGTTCCTTTTCGGTAGTAGCATAATTTCTTTGAGCATTGTCTAGAGACTTACTAGCATAATGAATAACATTTAATTTCTTATCAACTCTTTGCCCTAGAACAGCACCTACAGCATAATCACTAGCATCACACATAATTCCAAAGGGTAAATTCCAATCAGGTGGCTGAACAACATGTGCAGAGACTAATGCTTTCTTAAGTATTTCAAATGCTTCTACACAATCATCATCAAAGACAAATGGTACATCTTTTTGTCATAAATTAGTCAGAGGCCGAGAAATTTTTGAGAAGACCTTAATGAACCTCCTGTAAAATCCAGCGTGACCAAGGAAACTTCTTATACCTTTGATGTCCTTGGGACATGGCATCTTTTCAATAGCATCAACTTTGGCTTTATCAACTTCAATACCTCTTTCAGAAACTTTGTGCCCTAAGACAATACCTTCATTAACCATAAAGTGGCACTTTTCCCAATTCAAGACAAGATTAGTTTCTTCACATCTCTGCAAAACTCGATCAAGATTGCTCAAGTAATCATCAAAAGAGGAACCATAGACGGAAAAATCGTCCATGAAAACCTCACAAATTTTTTCACAAAAGTCAGAGAATATAGCCATCATGCATCTTTGAAAGGTAGCAGGTGCATTACATAAACCAAAAGGCATACGTCTATAAGCAAAAGTACCAAAAGGGCATGTAAAAGTAGTCTTTGATTGATCTTTAGCCGACACAGGTATTTGAGAGAAACCAGAATAACCATCTAGAAAGCACTAATGTGTATGTTTGCATAATCTTTCTAGCATTTGATCAATAAAAGGTAAGGGGTAATGATCTTTCTTAGTAGCTTTATTTAATTTGCGGAAATCAATTACCATCCTATAGCCTGTGATAATTCTTTGTGGGATCAATTCATCTTTATCATTAGGGACAACAGTAATACCTCCCTTCTTAGGGACACAATGGACAGGACATACCCACTAACTACCAGCAACGGGATAAATTATACCTGCCTCCAGAAGCTTGAGTATTTCTTTTCTTACCACTTCTTTCATTTTAGGATTCAGACGTCGTTGAGGATCACGAACTGGTTTGGCATCTGCTTCCAAATTTATTTTATGTTGACATAGAGTGGGACTAATGCCCTTAAGATCATCAAGAGTATATCCAATAGCGGCACGGTGCTTCTTCAGAGTTTTCAATAATCTTTCTTCTTCATGCTCTGAGAGATTAGCACTAATAATGATAGGATATATTTTCTATTCATCAAGATAAGCATATTTAAGATTATCAGGCAACGGTTTAAGCTCAAACACCGGATCACCCTTGGGTGGAGGAGGATGCCCTAGGATTTCAAAAGGCAAATTGTGTTGCAGAATAGGTTCCTGTTTAAAAATACTTCATCTATTTCCCTTCTTTCATTCATGAACATATCATTTTCATGGTCTAGCAAATATTGTTCTAAAGGGTCACTAGGAGGTACAACAATAGAAGCAAGACCAATAATTTCATCCTTACTAGGCGATTCTTCCTCACGATGTTGTTTACTAAATTTACAGAAATTAAACTCATGAACCATATCATCCAAGCCAATAGTAACAACATTCTTTTCGCAGTCTATCTTAGCATTAACAGTACTCAAGAAGGGTCTACCAAATATAATGGGACAAAAGCTATCTTGTGGAGAACCAAGAACAAGAAAATCAGCGGGATAGTTGGTATTTCCACACAAGACTTCAACATCTCTAACAATTCCATATAGTATCCCTATTGGCAAGTTTAATTGTAACATCAATATCTTCTAACTCAGCAGGTGCAATATCATGCATAATTTCTTTGTATAAATCAATGGGTATTACACTAGCACTAGCACCCATATCACATAATCCATGATAACAATGATCTCCTATTTTAACAGAAATAATAGGCACGCCTACCACAGGTCTATGTTTATCTCTAGCACAAGGTTTAGCAATTCTAGCAGTTTCACCACAGAATTGAATAACATGCCCATCAATATTATCAGATAAGAGATCTTTAACAATAGCAATATTAGGTTCTACTTTAACTTGCTCAGGAGGTGTATAAGTTCTAATATTGCTTTTACGAATAGCAGTTGAAGCTTTAGCATGATCCTTCATTCTAACAGGGAAAGGTGGTTTCTCAACATAAGAAGTAGGAACAATAGGATCATTATAAGTGACAGTCTTTTCTTCAACTTTAATAGGTGCAGCTACTTTTACTTCTATGGGAGGATGATATTTAAACCACTTCTCCTTGGGGAGATCAACATGGGTAGCAAAAGATTCACAGAGAGAAGCTACTATCTCAGAGTCAAGTCCATATTTAGTGCTAAACTTACGGAAAATATCGGTATCCATAAAAGATTTAACACAATCAAACTTAGGTGTCATACCTGACTCCTTACCTTTGTCGAGGTCCCAATCTTTAGAGTTGCGTTTAATTCTATCCAATAAATTCCATCTAAATTCAATAGTCTTCATCATAAAAGAGCCAGCTCAAGAAGTATCGAGCATGGTGCGATTGTCATCAGAAAGCTGAGCATAAAAACTTTGAACAATTATTTCTCTTGAGAGCTCATGATTGGGGCATGAATATAACATTGATTTAAGCCTCCCCCAAGCTTGAGCGATGCTTTCTCCTTCGCAAGGCCAGAAATTATATATATAATTGCGATCACGGTGAACAAGATGCATAGGGTAATACTTTTGATGAAATTCTAGTTTCAATCTTTTATAGTTCCATGGTCTCGTATCATCACATAGCCTATACCATGTCAATGCGTCTCCCTTCAAAGATAAAGGAAGGCCTTCTTCTTAACAACATAACCGGGTATACCTGCAAGCTTAAATAGTCCACAAACTTCATCCACATAGAGTAGATGTTCATCAGGATGCTTTGTTCCATCTCCTGTAAAAGTGTTAGCTAGCAGTTTTTCCATCATACCCGAAGGAATTTCAAAAGGAGTTTAATTTTCAATAGGTTCAGTAGGTTGAGGAGAAAATCTTTGCTCTACTTGACGAAGTGAAGATACCCCGAACAAGCCCCTTAGAGAATTACTTTCCATAGTAACAAGTGACAGAAAATTTCAGCACACTATATAAATTTTTCCTTACCAAATTCCACCTACCAAAGGAGCTACACTCCCCGGCAACGACGCCAGAAAAGAGTCTTGATGACCCACAAGTATAGGGGATCTATCATAGTCCTTTCGATAAGTAAGAGTTTCGAACCCAACGAGGAGCAGAAGGAAATGATAAGCAGTTTTCAGCAAGGTATTCTCTGCAAGTACTGAAATAAGTGGTAACAGATAGTTTTGTGATAAGATAAATCGTAACAAGCAATAAGTAACAAAAGTAAATAAGCAAGGTGTCCCCATCCTTTTTATAGCAAAGGACAAGCCTGGATAAACTCTTATAATAGGAAAAGCGCTCCCGAGGACACATGGGAATATCGTCAAGCTAGTTTTCATCACGCTCATATGATTCGCGTTCAGTACTTTGATAATTTGATATGTGGGTGGACCGGTGCTTGGGTGATGTTCTTACTTGAACAAGCATCCCACTTATGATTAACCTCTATTGCAAGCATCCGCAACTACAACAAAAGTATTAAGGTAAACCTAACCATAGCATGAAACATATGGATTCAAATCAGCCCCTTACGAAGCAACGCATAAACTAGGGTTTAAGCTTCTGTCACTCTAGCAACCCATCATCTACTTATTACTTCCCAATGCCTTCCTCTAGGCCCAAATAATGGTGAAGTGTTATGTAGTCGACGTTCACATAACACCACTAGAGGCTAGACAACATACATCTTATCAAAATATCGAACAAATACCAAATTCACATGACTACTAACAGCAAGCCTTCTCCCTTGTCCTCAGGAACAAACGTAAGTACTCACAAAGCATATTCATGTTCATAATCAGAGGGGTAATAATATGCATAAAGGATCTGAACATATGATCTTCCACCAAATAAACCAACTAGCATCAACTACAAGGAGTAATCAACACTACTAGCAACCTACTAGCACCAATCCCGGACTTGGAGACAAGAATTGGATACAAGAGATGAACTAGGGTTTGGAGATGAGATGGTGCTGGTGAAGATGTTGATGGAGATTGCCCTCTCCCGATGAGAGGATCGTTGGTGATGACGTGGGTGATGATTTCCCCCTCCCGAAGGGAAGTGTCCCTGGCAGAACAGCTCTGCCGGAGCCCTAGATTGGTTCCGCCAAGGTTCCGCCTCGTGGCGGCGGAGTTCCGTCCCGAAAGGTTGCTTGATGTTTTTTTCTCATCGAAAGACTTCATATAGGAGAAGATGGGCGTCGGAGAGCCACCAGGGGGCCCACGAGGTAGGGGAGCGCCCCAGGGGGGGCCCACCCTCGTGAGCAGGGTGTGGGCCCCCTGTCCTTCATCTTTGGCAACGATTTTTCTTTATTTATTTTAAGATATTCCGTGGAGTTTCATGACATTTGTAGTTGTGCGGAATAGGTCTCCAATATTTGCTCCTTTTCCAGCCCAGAATTCCAGCTGCCGACATTCTCCCTCTTCATGTAAACCTTGTAAAATAAGATAGAATAGCCATAAGTATTGTGACATAACGTGAAATAAAGCCCATAATGCAATAAATATTGATATAAAAGCATGATGCAAAATGGACGTATCACGCCCACAAACGCTTCGTAGTAAAAGGAGAATATGGACAGGAGAAGGATGGAGTTGGGCTAGAGTTGCAGAGCCTGAACCTGGTAATGTTCGAGGACGATGGTGAAGAACCCGGAGAGGGGCAGGATGAGCCCCACAAAAACTTTGTGGAGGATGAAGGGATAGAATGTCTCCGCCAAGGTCCTTTGCTCGACGGAGCCGGCCAGGAGCATCGTCTCATTCAATCTGTTGTCACTGCTTGCTGTCAGTGGGAGTGCAGCGGCGAGGTGTCTCTCCTCGGAGATCAAGGATGCACCGAGGGCCGGCGCAGGAGAGGTGGAGGAGCTCGCGGCCTGCACGTCCGGCTTCGCCTTCCTGGAGGCCATCTGCGAAGAGTTTGAGAGAGGAGGCGCAGAAGGGGGGAAGAGTTTGACTAGATCTGGAGGTGCTCTCCGCAGGAGGAAATGGGATTTGGAGCAAGGCAAAGAGAAAGCAATGGTGGTGTGGTGTGGGCACCAGTCTTTTATCAGCCTGGGCAGTTGCCGAGGCAGCATGGGGGAGGGGGACGTCCATGTCCCATCAAGCACCACACGTCGACTCGGTCCGCAGGCGATTGGGGCCCGTAGCGCTTTGCCCTTGCCCTTTGGCTTCGCCTCGAAGGCAAGTCCAAGCGCGCCTTGGGCCCGGGGGTTACTATTGGCATTCTAGGAACCAAGGTAACCAGACTTGCCTGCCTGCGGCCCATGGCATGGCTCTGTCGACGGCCTGGTACGGCCCATCTATGACACCTTCAAGACAAGACCCTCGCGAGGGGCCAAGCCTTGCGAGGAGGATGATGCCAAGAACTCCGGAAGGAGCGGCCTCCCCATGCTGACTCCTGAGGAGCGGAGATTCCTATGCAAGTGCGCAACCTCCTGAGGTTGCGGTGACGCAAGCAATGATGAACAAGGCCAGGCGGGCAGCAGCGGGCGTAGTGGAGCAGGTTTCCTCTTTGGTGTGAAGGAGGCAAGCACTGGCGCGGAGTCCCAATAAATCATCCAAAGGCTTCCATTCCCGTGCAACAAGACCAAGACCGCCAGGACGGCAGGAAGGATGTCATCGCCAAGCCCACGGCAGCGTCATGAACATGAGCTTTGTAGGAGAAGACCACCTTTTGTCAGGATAGATGTACTACTTGTCCCCGTTCAAATTGTCCACTGTGGGATCCCTTCCCGCCTACGTTTTCGGGGGAAGAGGACCAAGGCCACTATAAGTATAGGCTAGCCACCACAAAGATAGATAGAGAGAGAGAGAGAGACCACCTTGGACTCACTCCCTCATCAGAGCAGACCTCGCGAGGTTGTTCTTCCCTTCTACTAGTTCATTGATGTATACTACACAACCTTCTTCTTGTAGACGTTGTTGGGCCTCCAAGTGCAGAGGTTTGTAGGACAGTAGCAAATTTCCCTCAACTGGATGACCTAAGGTTTATCAATCTGTGGGAGCCGTAGGATGAAGATGGTCTCTCTCAAACAACCCTGCAACCAATTAACGAAGAGTCTCTTGTGTCCCCAACACATCCAATACAATGGTAGGTTGTATAGGTGCACTAGTTCGTCGAAGAGATAGTGATACAAGTGCAATATGGATGATAGATATGGGTATTTGTAATCTGAAAATGTAAAAACAGCAAGGTAACTAATGATAAAAGTGAGCAAAAACGGTACTGCAATGCTTCAAAACAAGACCTAGGGTTCATACTTTCACTAGTGCGAGTTCTCTCAACAATGATAACATAATTAGATCATATAACAATCCCCCAACATGCAACAAAGAGTCACTCCAAAGTCACTAATAGCGGAGAACAAACGCATAGATCATTATAGGGTATGAAACCAACTCAAAGTTGTTCTTTCCGATCAATCCATTCTATTCATATAAGTGTCACAAACAGCCCCAGAGTTCGTACTAAAATAACACCTTAAGACACAAATCAACCAAAATTCTAATGTCATCTAGATACTCCAATGTCACCTCAAGTATCCACGGGTATGATTATATGATAAGCATCACACAATGTCAGATTCATCTATTCAACCAACACAAAGAACTTCATGGAGTGCCCCAAAGTTTCTACCGGAGAGTCAAGACGAAAACGTGTGCCAACCCCTATACATAGATTCCCAAGGTCACGAAACCCGCAAGTTGATCACCAAAACATACATCAAGTGAATCAAAGGAATACCCCATTGTCACCACGGGTATCCCACGCAAGACATACATCAAGTGTTCTCAAATCCTTAAAGGCTCAATCCGATAAGGTAACTTCAAAGGGAAAACTCAATCCATTACAAGAGAGTAGAGGGGGAGAAACAACATAAGATCCAACTATAATAGCAAAGATCGCGATGCATCAAGATCGTGCCAAATCAAGAACACGAGAGAGAGAGAGAGAGAGAGAGAGAGAGAGGGAGGGAGAGAGAGAGAGAGAGAGAGAGAGAGAGATCAAACACATAGCTACTTCTACATACCCTCAGCCGTGTGGGTGAACTGCTCCCTCCTCGTCATGGAAAGCGTCGGGATGATGAAGATGGCCACCGGTGATGGACCCCCCCTCCGACAGGGTGCTGGAACAAGGTCCCGATTGGTTTTTGGTGGCTACAGAGGCATGCGGCGGCGGAACTCCCGATCTAGGTTTCTTTTCAGGAGTTTCTATATTTATAGGAATTTTTGCGTACGTCTCACGTCAGGGGGGCCTCCGAGTCATCCACGAGGCAGAGGGTGCCCCTAGGGGGTAGGGCGCGCGCTCCACCCTCGTGGATGGCTCGGGACTCTTCTGGCCCAACTCTTTTACTTCAGGGGCTTCTTTTGGTCCATAAAAAATCCACAAAAATTGGCAGTTCAATTGGACTCCGTTTGGTATCCCTTTTCTGTAAAACTCAAAAATAAGGAAAAAAACAGAAACTGGCACTGGGCTCTTGGTTAATAGGTTAGTCCCAAAAATCATATAAAATATCATATTAATGCATATAAAACATCTAAGAAGGATAATATAATAGCATGGAACAATAAAAAATTATAGATATGTTGGAGACGTATCAAGCATCCCCAAGCTTAATTCCTACTCGTCCTCGAATAGGTAAATGATAAAAACAGAATTTTTTATGTGGAATGCTACCTAACATATTTATCAATGTAATCTTCTTTATTGTGGCAAGAATGTTCAGATCTATATGGTTCAAAACAAAAGTTTAATATTGACATAAAAACAATAATACTTCAAGTATACTAATAAAGCAATCATGTCTTCTCAAAATAACATGGCTAAAGAAAGTTATCCCTACAAAATCATATAGTCTGGCTATGCTCTATATTCATCACACAAAATACTTAAATCATGCACAACCCCGATGACAAGCCAAGCAATTTTTTCATACTTTTGATGTTCTCAAACTTTTTCAATCTTCACGCAATACATGAGCGTGAGCCATGGATATAGCACTAAGGTGGAATAGAATATGGTGGTTGTGGAGAAGACGAAAAGGGAGAAGATAATCTCACATCAACTAGGCATATCAACGGGCTATGGAGATGCCCATCAATAGATATCAATGTGAGTGAGTAGTGATTGTCATGCAATAGATGCACTAGCGCTATAAGTTTATGAAAGCTCAAAAGGAAACTAAGTGGGTGTGCATCCAACTCACTTGCTCACGAAGACCTAGAGCAATTTGAGGAAACCCATCATTGGAATATACAACCCAAGTTCTATAATGAAAAATTCCCACTAGTATATGTAAGTGACAAAATAAGAGGCTCTCTATCATGAAGATCATGGTGCTACTTTGAAGCACAAGTGTGGTAAAAGGATGCTCATTGCCCCTTCTCTCTTTTTCTCTCATTTTTCTGTTTTCTTCTCTTTTTTTGTTTTTTTGGGCCTTCTCTTTTTTTGGCCTCTTTTTTTATTTTATTTTATTTTTCGTCCGGAGTCTCATCCCGACTTGTGGGGGAATCATAGTCTCCATAATCCTTTCCTCACTAGGACAATGCTCTAATAATGAAGATCATCACACTTTTATTTACTTACAAAACAAGAATTACAACTCGATACTTAGAACAAGATATGACTCTATATGAATGCCTCCGGCGGTGTACTGGGATGTGCAATAAATCAAGAGTGACATGTATGAAAGAATTATGAACGGTGGCTTTGCCACAAATATGATGTCAACTACATGATCATGCAAAGCAATATGACAATGACGAAATGTGTCATAATAAATGGAACAATGGAAAGTTCCATGGAAATATATCTTGGAATGGCTATGGGAATGCCATAATACGTAGGTATGGTGGCTGTTTTGAGGAAGGTAAATGGTGGGTGTATGGTACCGGCGAAAGTTGCACGGCACAAGAGAGGCTAGCAATGGTGGAAGGGTGAGAGTGCGTGTAATCCATGGACTCAACATTAGTCATAAAGAACTCACATAATTATTGCAAAAATCTATTATTCACCGAAACCAAGCACTACGTGCATGCTCCTAGGGGAAGTGTTGGTAGGAGTTAACCATCGCGTGATCCCGACCTCCACACAAAGGATGACAATCAAAGAAATACTTCATGCTCCAAATTTGTTACACAACAGTTACCATACGTGCATGCTACGGGACTCACAAACCTCGACACAAGTATTTCTCAAATTCACAATTACTCCACTAGCATGACTCTAATATCACCATCCTCATATCTCAAAACAATTATAAGGAATCAAACTTCTCATAGTATTCAATGCACTTTATATGAAAGTTTTTATTATATCTCTCTTGGATGCCCATCATATTAGGACTAAATTCATAACCAAAGCAAATTACCATGCTATTTAAGACTCTCAAAATAATATAAGTGAAGCATGACAGTTCATCTATTTCTTCAAAATAAAACCACCGCCGTGCTCTAAAAAGATATAAGTGAAGCACTAGAGCAAACGACAAACTACTCTGAAAGATATAAGTGAAGAGTAGTTGAATAATTATGTAACTATGTGAAGACTCTCTAACATTTAATAATTTCAGATCTTGGGATATTATTCTAACAGCAAGCAAAACAAAATAAAACAAAATGACGCTCCAAGCAAAACACATATCATGTGGTGAATAAAAATATAGCTCCAAGTAAAGTTACCGATGAACGAAGACGAAAGAAGGGATGCCATCCGGGGCATCCCCAAGCTTAGGCTGTTGGTTGTCCTTGAATATTACCTTGGGGTGCCTTGGGCACCCCCAAGCTTAGGCTTTTGCCACTCCTTATTCCATAGTCCATTGAATCTTTACCCAAAACTTGAAAACTTTGCAACACAAAACTCAACAGAAAATCTCATAAGCTCCGTTAGTATAAGAAAATAAATCACCACTTTGGTACTGTTGTGAACTCATTATAAATTCATATTGGTGTAATATCTACTGTACTCCAACTTCTCTATGGTTCATACCCTCCAATACTACTCATAGATTCATCAAAATAAGCAAACAACACATAGAAAACAGAATCTGTCAAAAACAGAACAGTTTGTAGTAATCTGTAACTGTAAAAATCCTACCAAATTAGGAAAACTTGAGAAATTTCTGTACCAATCCAGAGAAAAAATAATCAGATCATAATCACGTTTGTGTGAATTATCAAAACTAATTTACTGGGTAAAAAAGTTTCTGATTTTCAGCAGGATCAACACAACTATCACCGTAAGCTATCCTAAAGGTCTTACTTGGCACTTTATTGAAAAAAAGCTATAAAACATGATTACTACAGTACCTTAATCATGTGAACACACAAAAACAGTAGGGGTAAATGTTGGGTTGTCTCCCAACAAGCGCTTTTCTTTAATGCCTTTTTAGCTACGCATGATGATTTCAATGATTCTCACATAAAAGATAAGAATTGAAACATAATGGGAGCATCATGAAGAATATGACTAGCACATTTAAGTCTAACACACTTCCTATTACTAGAGATTTTGTGTGCAAACAACTTATTGGAGCATTAATCAACTAGCATAGGAAGGCAAAACAAGCATAACTTGAAGATTTTCAACACATAGAGAGGAAACTTGATATTATTGCAACTCCTACAAGCATATATTCCTCCTTAATAATAATTTTAGTAGAATCATGAATGAATTCAACAATATAACTATGACATAAAGCACTATTTTCATGATGCACAAGCATAAATTTTTTATTACGCTCCACATAAGCAAATTTCTTCTCATGAATAGTAGTGGGAGCAAACTCAACAAAATAACTATCATGTGAGGCATAATCCAATTGAAATTAAAATCACGATGACAAGTTTCATGGTTATCATTATTCTTTATAGCATACATATCATCACAATAATCATCATAGATAGCAACTTTGTTCTCATAATCAATTGGAACCTCTTCCGAAATAGTGGATTCATCACGAAATAAAGTCATGACCTCTCCAAATCCACTTTCATAATTATCACAATAAGATTCAACACACTCCAAAATAGTGGGATCATTACTTCCTAAAGTTGACACTCTTCCAAACGCACTTTCATCAATATAATCATCATAAATAGGAGGCATGTTTTCATCATAATAAATATTCTCATCAAAACTTGGGGGACTAAAAATATCATATTCATCAAACATAGCATCCCCAAGCTTGTGCCTTTGCATATCATTAGCATCATGGATATTCAGAGAATTCATACTAACAACATTGCAATCATGCTCATCAGTCAAAGATTTAGTGCCAAAAAAATTTAATGCATTCTTCTTCTAACACTTTGGCACAATTTTCCGATCCATCATTTTCAAGAAAGACATGATAAAGATGAAGCATATGAGGCAACCTCAATTCCATTTTTTGTAGTTTTCTTTTATAGACTAAACTAGTGATAAAACACGAAACTAAAAGACTCAATTGCAAGATCTTAAGATATACCTACAAGCACTAACCTCCCCGGCAACGGCGCCATAAATGAGCTTGATGTCTACTACACAACATTATTCATGTAGACGTTCTTGAGCCTCCAAGTGCAGAGGTTTGTAGGACAATAGCAAATTTCCCTCAAGTGGATGACCTAAGGTTTATCAAACCGTGGGAGGTGTAGGATGAAGATGGTCTCTCTCAAACAACCCTGCAACCAAATAACAAAGAGTCTCTTGTGTCCCCAACACACCCAATACAATGGTAGATTGTATAGATGCACTAGTTCGGCGAAGAGATGGTGATACAAGTGCAATATGGATGATAGATATGGGTATTTGTAGTCTGAAAATATAAAAACAGCAAGGTAACTAATGATAAAAGTGAGCGAAAATGGTATTGCAATGCTTCAAAACAAGGCCTAGGGTTCATATTTTCTCTAGTGCAAGTTCTCTCAACAATGATAACATAATTAGATCATATAAAAATCCCTCAACATGCAACAAAGAGTCACTCCAAAGTCACTAATAGAAGAGAACAAACGAAGAGATCATTGTAGGGTATGAAACCACCTCAAAGTTATTCTTTTCGATCAATCCATTAGGCTATTCCTATAAGTGTCACAAACAGCCCTAGAGTTTGTAGTAAAATAACACCTTAGGACACAAATCGACCAAAACCCTAATGTCACCTAGATACTCCAGTGTCACCTCAAGTATCTGTGGGTATGATTATACCATATGCATCACAAAATCTCAGATTCATCTATTCAACCAACACAAAGAACTTCAAGGAGTGCCCCAAAGTTTCTACCAGAGAGTCAAGACCAAAACGTGTGCCAACCCATATGCATAGATTCCCAAGGTCACGGAACCCGCAAGTTGATCACCAAAACATACGTCAAGTGAATCAATAGAATACCCCATTGTCACCACAGGTATCCCACACAAGACATACATCAAGTGTTCTCAAATCCTTAAAGGCTCAATCTGATAAGGTAACTTCAAACGGAAAACTCAATCCATTACAAGAGAGTAGAGGGGGAGAAACATCATAGATCCAACTGTAATAGCAAAGCTTGTGGTACATCAAGATCGTGCCAAATCATGAAGACGAGAGAGAGAGAGAGAGAGAGAGAGAGAGAGAGAGAGAGATCAAACACATAGCTACTGGTACATACCCTCAGCCCCGAGGGTCAACTACTCCCTCCTTGTCATGGAGAGTGCCGGGATGATGAAGACGGGCATCGGTGATGGACCCCCTCCAGCAGGGTGCCGGACAGGGTCCTAGTTGGTTTTTGGTGGCTACAGAGGCTTGCGGCGGTGGAACTCCCAATCTATGTTTCTTTTCAGGGGTTTCTGTATTTATAGGAATTTTGGCATCGGTCTCATATCAGGGGGTCTCCGAGTCATCCACAAGGCAGGGGGCGCCCCTAGGGGGGTAGGGTGCACCCTCCACGCTCGTGGATGGCTCGGGACTCTTCTGGTCCACCTCTTTTACTTTGGGGGCTTCTTTTGGTCCATAAAAAATCCATAAAAATTTGCATGTCAATTGGACTCTGTTTGGTATTCCTTTTCTGTAAAACTCAAAAACAAGGAAAGAACAGAAACTGGCACTGGGCTCTAGATTAATAGGTTAGTCCCAAAAATCATATAAAATAGCATATAAATGCATATAAAACATCTAAGATGGATAATATAATAGCATGGAACAATCAAAAATTATAGATACATTGAAGACGTATCATTCATCCTTAACCCCCCATGAGGCAAATCCACACAAAGCAGAAGTAGGGTCTTACACCGCAAGGTGGCCCAAACCTGGGTAAACTGTTGTGTCCATCTTCTTTCCTGTTCATAGAGCTAGGCCATGGGATGACAGGTCAGTTGGCCGGAGAGGTTGAGTTCTTCACACACGTCCTAGAGTTCGAACCTTTCTCGGGTCTGCGGAGCCCCAAATTCGATAGTCCAATAAGTACCCCTGCCTCACCTATCAATTTTCCCACCTTGCGCCACCTCTCGCTGCTAGACTGTTGGCAAACTAACGGTCTCTGCCCGCCTATACCCTAACCACCTCCAGCTAGATTTCGACAAGTCAACGCCACCCCAAGCCATGACACTGCCAGCATCGTCTTCCCCGAGCCACGGCACACCTTCTGGGTATCGCCGCCTCGACCAAGGTTTCCCCGAGCACATATTCCAATGAAGGTTGAACCTCTCCACCACCCCGTCATTGATTCTGGTGAGGTGAGCACACTATGGACACTCTCGTCGTGTCCATCATGTTCGCCTTGCCCGTGTTCATGTACTCACCCAGTCACACATCCAAAAATGGCCAAGTTTGAGCATGTCATCAATGCCCGAAGATCTCCATCAACCTCGCCACGCCATCTTCGTGCACCCTGAGGACCACAAACACCACCCATGACCTCCCCATGCCAGTCCGGCCACGCCTTTGCCGCCTCTGAAACACCCTGCATCACCGTCCTCGTCAACAATGAGAGTTGCGCCACTATGTTTTGTTTAGAACTCATACAGTGGGAGAGGCTCCCACTGTATTTGTATTAATAAAAAAGAGGATAGTACAAGTGGTGTTACATATTTACAAGATGCTCAGCTCCACTTTGGGACAGAGGAGGTATGGCTACCTATACTACAGAAAAATAACAATCAAGAGGGTTTCTAGGTGCAAGGTAAATTTTGTACAGAAGAGAGAATGAAATTCCTCTAGTCCTCAGGAGTCCTATGCTGGAGTAAGGAAAAGTCCTTCTTGAATCTCGCGGACCAGGATATGTGGGAGCGATGCTTCTGAAATGTTTATTGTTTCTCTCCTTCCAGATACTCCAAGCAACCTAGAGAAATATTTCCATGAACATGGGTCTGTCCCAGTTATTTTTTGCTTGCCTTATCCATTAGAGCCTGGAGCCATCCTCTCCCCATGTTATTCCTAATTTGGACCAGCAAGCCTTGCTGAAAGTGCAATGGAAATCCATATGCTCCACATCCTCTTCTATCTGTTGGCCACACAAGATGCAGTTGAAGTCGTCACCAATGTTGTGATGTCTCCTTTTGAGCATATTTCATGTATTTAGCGGTCAGAGAGGAGGAGCCACCCAAATATTTTGATCTTCGGTGTAACTTTTGATTTCCATAGCCACCGGTATGATTAGTGGGCAGTAACATCTCTGAAATAGAATGTGTAGTATCATTTTGCAGAGTACTCTTTAGACCCCCAAAAATATGTACAGGTGTCAGACGTATGCATGTCAAAACTATTACCTATGTGAGCATCCTCTTGTTGAAGATTTCTAACCTCCTAATGCGCTTGAGTTGAGAGCGGTAGGTGAAACATTTCATGCAACGATCCGGATCCCAAGAAGTCTCATATTGATATATGTTCATTTATCACGTAAGAGAAGGCTCGAGGATATTTTTCTTCAAGAATGTTGTCTAGCCACAGATCCTTCCACATGAGCACAGAGTCGCCGGTGTGAACATTTGCTTTTGAGATTCCTCGGTATATTGGCATGAGTTTCAAAACATCACGCCACCAGAAGGAGCCACAGGGCTCAGACGCATGTGGGATTTTGTCATTGTAGTATGAAGACCAGATGAGCTCGACCCATGGCAAGTCATGGTGATTGTAGAACTTATGTAGGTACTTGAGGAGCAATGCGTCACTTTGGACTCTAAGGTTGATTATTCGAAGACCGCCCCCTTGTTTTGGTTGACATACCGTACTCCAAGCTGCTAGGGAGTTACATTTATCTCCATTCTCAGTCTTTTTTGTCCAAAGGCATTTCCTTCATACTTTGTCCAAGAGCTCCAGAATCTTTGGTGGAAATTTGAGTGTGGCAAGGGCAAAAATTGTCAGAGACGTGATCACTATGTTGAGTAGGGAGAGCTTAGCACTATATGACATCAGTGATAGCATGCTGGTCATCCGCCTTTCCATCAAGCAAACAAGAGGCATCAAGTCTTGCACGTTGGTTTGGTGATCCCGAGGGGTAAGCCCAAGTAAGTGAAGGGCATGCGTCCAACTTTGTAGCCAAAGATATTAGATATCTCATTATAGCACCTTTCATCACAGTTGATGGGGATTAGTGTGGACTTGTGGAAGTTTATTTTTAGCCCAATGGAAATAGCATAATCTGCAAGAATATCCTTAATAGTTTGTGCTTAGTTGGGGCAGGCCGGGAGGGTTATGATCGTGTCATCAGCGTATTAGATCACCAGGTAATCTTTCTGGCTCTGTCTTTGGAACGGGAGCTGGATTTTTCCTTGCCTGAAAGCATCATTAAGGACGCTTGAACCAAATTGGCTGCTAGCACGAATATCAGTGGAGATAATGGATCACCTTGTCGAACACCGCATTTGCACATGAATTGTCTGTCCGGGACACCATTAAGTAGCACCACATATTTACCATAAGAGAAGATACATTTGATCCAACCAAGCCATTTATCATTAAAGCCCATATGCTCCATGATTTTAATCATTGCATCGTATTCAATCGTGTCAAAAGCCTTTAGGAGAACATTTTTTTTCTTTTGAGGCTTGGCATTGATGGATATATTCAAACACCCAAGCGAGGCGGTCCTGGATCGATCGACCTTTGATGAACTCGTATTGATTGCGATGCACAATTTTAAGTATGAGTTTCTGAAGTTGGTTGGCTAGGAGCTTAGTGATAATCTTGAGGCAACAATTGAGAAGTGTGATGGGCCGAAAATCTGACACCGTCTCTGGTGAGCGAACTTTGGGTATCAACGTAATGTATCCCTCATTGATGCTTTCAAGGTTGAGGCTACCATCAAAGAATTGGTTACAACTAGAAAACCTCTTTGATGATAAGCTAACATTTTTTTAAACACACCGGAGAATCCATCCAGGCCAGGTGTCCTGTCGGCTGGCATCTCATGTATGACGGCATCAACTTCCTCCTTGGTGAATGGGACAGTTAATTGGTCCAGGTCCTCCACCTTTTTAATGATGTTTTGAAGATTAAATTTCATTTGGAAGTCACCAGATTTTCCTAGCCTTTCTTTGAATGCCTGATAGATGATTGCTTCCTTACTTGCATAGTCTTCCACCACAGTATCATCCCAGAGCATGAGTGTTGGAATGGTGTTGCGTTTGTACCGCTCAGAGGCCAGAGCTTTAAGAAATTTGGGGTCTTCATCACCTAGGTTAACCCATCTTATAATGCATCTTTTCTTTTGGTATTGTCGTTGATAGTTCAGCAGGCGCAGGATATGAATTTTCAAAATTTTCCAAAAATTATATTCTGGAATGGTGAGGTTTCTTAGGTTTTCAATAGTATCCAAGTTAGTCAATGCCAGATTGGAATTATCGATGGCCACGGTGAGCTTGGAAATACCTTTTCTCCATCATTTCAACTCATATCCGAGAGCTTTTAGCTTCCTGCATAACCTAGTAGCCGCAATTGCGTTGGGGTGTTTTATTGGTTTATACCAGACCGACTGAACCAGATCAAGAAATCCTAGATGTTCTGCCCACTATGATTCAAATCTAAAAATGTTGTTGCGTGGGATGGAGGTTTCAATCTTGACATCACATGGGATATGATCTAAAACTGGTTTCCCCAATGGCATGACAAGGGTGTTGGGGTACGTTGAAGTCCAGTTATTGGAGGTAAGAAACCAATCTAGTTGTTCAAGTAATGGGTCCATCTGCATATTGCTCCAGGTGTAAGTACGACCTTTGACTGGCAGCTCAATTAACTGTTGAGATCAGATGAAGTCATTAAAGGCAATCATGTCATTGGGGTTCCCACCAGGTTTATTTCGATTATCCGGGCTAGAATGTAATTAAAATCACCAAGCAATAGCCAATCTTCATTTGGAGGGATATTGAGATTAAGTAACCAGTTGGTATATGTCACCCAAGAATCTCCCTGGCAAGGGCCATAAATATTAGCCAAAGTCCATTCTTGGGCCGACTGCATGGACTTAAATTTAATCACCAGAGCGAACTCCTCCTCTATAAGAATGCTACCTGTGAAAATGGCACTGTTCTAGATTGTAGCAATTCCACCTAAAGCACCTCGGGAGGGAATGTAGGCAAACTTACCAAAACGTCTTGGGCAGCAAATTTTTATGAAAGTGTTATCAATAACATGTTTTTTTGTTTCTTGTAAGCAGAGAACTACACAGCCACTGGAAGAGATAGCATTCGATAGCGCTGAAAGCTTAGGTTCGGAATTTAATCTACGTACATTCCAACACATAATGTTCTTGTTCGATAAAAGCGCCATGATAATAAAGACCAAAGTATTAAAGCTGCAATGAAAGAGCAAATAAGAAGCTTTAGGCGTTTGAAGGGTCGTCCTCTGGTTCAGCCGTCAGAGCATCAATAGTGAGATCTTTAGGCGGAATGGTACATTTGGTGACACCACTATGCTGCAGCACTAGAACAGGCGTAGGAGCGGGTATCTGATCATCGAGAGGGGCTCCAATAGTGCAGAGGCATCCTGGTGAGCAGCAGCACTTGGGACTAGATGAGGCTTGACTTTGGAGGTTTTGGCCTTACTGTCAAAGACCAGAGGAACTTTAAGTCCATCGTATTTGTTCAAACGATTGCTCCGACAGACCTCGGCTACTTAGACAGTGGCTTTAGCCTTGCCCCTTCTAGGAGTAGCTTTGTTCTGGGCCATGGAAGAGCCAGCCACCAGGACATCAGTGGTAGCAGTAACTGCTAGATTCAGCTCATTGTTTTCAGATGCAGCTAAGGAAGATTCTTCCTCAATATCATATATAACCACATTGGAGTGGGGGGCATGTAGTGTTATCAGAGATCATAGCAGTACAACCACTACAATCTGCCGAGCCTGCCACCAGGGCATTATTGGGAACAAAAACTGCAAGATTCGTCTCATTGTTGTCAGCTCCAGCTAAAGAAGAAACTTCCTCAATCTCAGTGATAACCACATTGGAGTGGGGGGCATGGGTGTCCGGGGAGTACCCTCTACAAGGGACAGGGCCCAAGCAGTGCTACCAGGGATCAGAGCAGTGCATACAATTTAGTCTATCGTGTGCTGAATAGATTTGATTGCCTTCCTGACAGTATACTGCCCATTTGTTTCTTCAATTTGAACAATGAACTGCATTGACACATCACGAAAGCCAAACCCATATCTCCAGGGTCCATATGCTGCCACAATGGGCCTAATGGCGGCCATGAGATAAGTGTTTAGCCTGAGCATTGGGATGCAGTCATTGAGCAGCAAAGATGCATATGTGTCCTCCTCGGTGGTCATGGAAAACTGCAGTTCAGCATTAGACAAGGATAGTGATACCTCCACATGGTATTTTGCCCCTGTATGGCAATATTGGGACTGTGCACAAGATCAGTATAGTGGGAGGTGCTTGCTGCTGTACCTCCAATAGAAGCTCCACTAGTAGAGAGTTGTTGGTTGAAAATATTCAGGGGAACGGCCGCATATCCATCTGACAGAGTTGCACTGGAGTCTGAACTGCTGAAGATTGAAATTAAATCATTCTAGGCTGCAGCAGGACTATCCTGCAAGTTATTGGCGGGAGGAATACCATGGTAGACCTGAAGCCCTTCACCGGCAAGCCATGCTTGACAGTTAAAGACAGCAGGAGGGGAGTGGGGTGGTGAAGGAGGCCAAGCCCCCCACTACGTCCGCAACTGAACTTCATTATTCTGAACCTGTTCCAAATTGTCCTGAACCTATTCATTGCCAGCCTGCACATTTGCATTTGCAACATTCTAAGCAATCCAGTTATGGAGTTGCATTTGGTACAGCTTCTCAGTCGTCTAGTTGTCACCGTGAAGGGGATGAGGAATGCCATCAACAGGCGGCGGATCCTCGCCGTCCGGTGGAACGTCCGGGATGTGTGTGTTCCATCACTGCTGCAAAGGATAGTAACAGCAACAGTCCAACTATGTCTCGGTCCCCCAAGTTGACGCATAACCAAACTCTTAGGGACAAACTTAAGATTGATTACTCTAACCTTAAGCAGAACAAATCTCTGACCCGCTCGAGGATTAGGCCACTCAACTAACTGTCCAAACTGATCCACAGATTTATGCATGTAATGATGTGTCTGGTAATCATAAGGGAAACCAATGTAAAGCGGGCAAACTTCAGGAGCAAAAGAAGTGACCCTCATATTCAGAGAAGCATCATGCGGAATAAAGGAAATAACTACATGCTCATCAAACTCATCCTCATCAATCTCAAACGTAGTGCCTACAACAGCATCTCTAGCAACTATATTCGCAAAACCAAAGATACCAATCCCGACCGTATGGTCACCAACCTCAGACGGGAAGAACTCAGATTCATGAAGCAGACCTTCAATGATATGACGAAGCCCAGCCTTGCGGTGGAAGGGTACGACTCTGTTTGCTTGATCAATGGCGAGGAAGTCATCGCGCAGTGGAGGAACTGGGCCGATCACCATATCCTCCCGCACCTTGCGATCCGGCGGCCCTAACTCAACGGCCATGCCCATCAGGAGGTAGGGGATCACATTTACTGGAAAGTTGGCCATTGTTGGAGCTGGGAGCAGAGGTGCATGGAGGGGTGCAGAAGGCGAGGCGGAATGCATATCGGCGCCCCTTGGGAGCGACTTGGGGACCCAACTCCAGGTCCCTCCCTGATGCCGAGTAGTACATGATGAGGCCACGTGCCCGCTGAGATGACAATTGTGACATCGGATGGCTCCAGCGCATGGCTGTGAAATAGGCCCCTGTTTGGTAGGTGCGTTAATTACTGGTGTCAGATTGGCTGAGGATTGATTAGTCTTGTGTGATATGCCTATGATTTTTGTTGCCCCGAACATTCACCTCTATCCAAAGGTAAGTGATCGATAACTGGAGATATAATGCCTTGTCTAGGAAAAACATGATCAATGGTTACCAAGTTTCCAGAGAATTCCTTACCAATGAGAGAGGAAGGTGACTCATGATGCTTATCAGTATTATTGTTCAAAGGAGCCTCTGGAAATAAGGTATTCTTACCCAGACATTGGACAAATTATCTCGAGTCACTTTGGGCCTCCACCTATAGCGGCCCACCTTGCTGGTGGAGCATTGTCGAGACGTATGGCCCAAGAATTTGCAGGTGTGACACCAATAAGCCCCTGGGAAACAAAAGGTAGAGTGGGTTGTAGAACCACAAATGGAGCAAAGAGGGCTCAATTTCTGATCATCTAAATTGAGCGTTCCAGAGCCGATCATGCCCGGGTAATCAGACGGGCCCGGGGGGACCAAATCAATATACGTACAAGGTCTATCCCAACAACACATACAATACATACCAGGGCAGGAGTCAGCCAAGTGTCCAGTATCATTGCATGAAGCACAGAGATTTAAGTGCTTGTAAATATAATCCATAGAGGGTACACTGAGAAGTTTCCAAATGTTGGCAATGTGTGTATCTGAATATCCAAAGCACCGAAAATCTATAATATGCCGAAGAGTAAAATCCGGGATAGATTTCCAAGAATCCCGCTTGAACCGACAGCCTTGAAATTTGACACTGGGTGCATTTACTCCATCATAATGAGTTGGCGCCAGACTACTAAACGTAATCTCAGTCCTTAATGAAGAGCAATTATGTCCTGTAGATGGATCCTTTTCAAAAGAATTTGAAATAATTTCAGATAGGTCCTTCACCTGTGGAGAAACTCGAGAACGTGGCTCCAACAGATTAGCAGCGGCCAAAGGAGGAGCAAAGCCAAACTGTTGAAGTTCCGAATGAGAGTTAGAATCTATAGAACATATTTCTACCCAGAACTTGAACTTAGATTTTATGGCTAATGGAACACGGGAAGCTACCTCGGGACTGTGCGTGTCAGAATGCCAAAAGTTGTCCAAAAGATATGATCTCACTGCACCTGGTCGGAACAGTTGAAAGTGGCAGATGAAGTCCGACCAGACACGGTCCTTGAGGCCATAGATAAAATGCCCCACCTTATTAGAAGCCACAGAAAAATGGTAGGATCTCCCCTCAAGATGTTGAACATTGAGACCAGAAGGGATGCCCCCAATGCAGCATTGGAGCGCAATGGCCACTTATTCTTCAGAAAGAGGAAAAGTAGTCGAGGAGAAGTATACGACCAAAAATAACTCTTTGGTCGATCCAGAGGGGGAGAAGTGAACAGGAGATCTAAAACATCGATGCACCTGAGCCGCGACCGCAAGGCCCGGGGAGAAATCCCAATGGATGAGCCCTTCCATGATCACCTAGGGTAGAGGACGTCATGGCTTGGTGGTGGAGAAGGTGGAGAAGGTGGAGGAGGTAGAGGACGCCATCTTACCAACTATGTTTGTTGTCTCCGATGACTTTTCTGAAGACCTAACCATAGTGAGCTCCAGATCTATTTTGCATCAACCAATCACGCACAGACAACCACGATTAGATCACTTAAAATCCAAAACGGTATACACTTACACTGCCCATCTCAGATCCAGCGGCCCATGCTTTAACTTAAATGAATCCGTACCAGCCAATAAGAAGCTGCCACATGCCACCTAGTTTAGATTGAATCAAATTGACAAAATTAAATACTGGCAGCTTTACAAAAAATCCCTTGAATATTCAAACCCTTATAGTTTCTTACCAAAGATTCCAAATTGAGTGAAACTTTTTGGAAGTTGATACTTAGGAAACAATCTTTCACATGACAATAAAATTTAACTTTCAAATATTTTGAAATTAAAATTAAAATAGAATGGTGTCAAACTTAAATATGGTCTAACTTGTAAATAATAAATCCAATTTAACCTATTCTTTTTGCAGAATCAACCAAGTGAATTGTGGTTTCAACTTAGCATTGTAGCTAAAATTTGAACAAGTTATAATTCAAATAATTTTTAACATAAGCTTTAGTTCAAACTAAATTTGAACCTAATTAGGATGAATTATAAACTAAAGGTTCAAATAGAATAATTGCTTTTAAAAAATATTTCAGAAACTTAAATTAAACTTAGTAATCATTTTGGATTTATATTTGACATTACAAAATTCAAACATAATTTGAATTAAGTCCAAACTTAAATTAAACTTAAAGGCCATTTAGTTGATTCAAATTAAATGGAACCATCAGCAAGTAAATTCATGAACCAACCTTAATCAAATATGAAATGATTTGAATGTGCACCTAGCTTTATGAATCTCAAACTTAGTTGAATTCAAATTCAAACCTCATTTAAAGAAATTATAATTAAGTTCAAACAAGATGTACATAAATTCAAATTTAAATTGAATTGTAATCGAAACCAAGTTGATGAACTTATTCACTTGAGATGAACCAAATTCACACATGAAGTTCAAACAAGGCCTAGTATGAATTCAACTTGGGACAGGACTAGTAATGGATCTTCAAATGAAACCTGGCAACGCAACCTTGCACCGCATACTCCTTATGTGATGAACCCTTTAACAATTGAAACTTCATGTGAACCCTTATGTCACATGTATTCCAAGTGATAACTAATAAGTTGTTTCCAAACTCCTTAATAGTGGACACATGACACTTTATCTCACAGCACCATCTAAACTGATGTCATGCACTACACTGTTGTTTGGTAGAGGACCTGTTGCACGCACTACTCGATCCTGCATATGAGGACCTGTTGTGCTATCCCGTCGAGAATGTCAGGGTGCTTGAGCGGTTCATCGAGTTGTCTTTCCTTAGGGAACAAGGTGATGGCGCAGACCAAAATATTGTCAAGCTCTACATCTTGGTACACCTTAAGCCTTGGAAGCCAAACAATGGGCCACTTGGAACCCCTCCTCCCAGTGAGCTCATCCTTGACATTGATTCAGCCATGTTGATGATGTATGAGTGCCACTGATTAAGTATTTTGTATGTCCATAAGTCATTTTATTTTCTCACAGAATTTTATTTTTGCTACTATGCAAATTTTAGTCTATGTGATGTCCCAATTTCAGTGCTTTGTTCTACCAAAATAGAAATATTGTGTTGTCCAATTTTTAGTAGATATGTTGTCTAAGTCCTAATTTACATGATGTCCAAATTTTAGTGTACTTGCTCTGATATTTTACTGCCATTTATCAAGTGGTTTGCTCCCTTTTATCAAGCCTACAAGAGTTGGCTTTAACCTTTATTCTCTTATATTTTCCTGGGCATGCACAAGTTGCACTTGTTTCTTCAAGGATGAGTCTGTCGATATCATAATCAATGGGAACAAAAGGTATCAAGTATTTATTATTTCTACTAAAACACTACTAACATATGATCTGGAATTTAAACCTTTTATGTGATCTCCTTCAGATTACTCAGCCCAATTTTTTCTTTGTAGCTCGACCACTGGAAGATACGCCACATTTCATAGCTTGGCACACAACCCCAAGTTTTGCAACACAGGAATCAGGAACTTTGTCATCCGCCACGGCTGAAGGCAAAGGCACATATAGCGGACCGCAATGACCTTTGTCGTCTGCCAGCAAACGATAACACGTCCGGCTGAACAGGCTACGGCAAAGGCTTCTTTGCCGTCTGCTGGTGGACGGCAAATATGCAAAGGCCTTTGTCGTCCGCTGATAGACGGCAAAGAGGCTGGACGGCACACGTGCCAGCTTAGGTCCGTTAAGGGGTTAATGGCGTGTTTTGCCGTCTGCATGCAGACGGCAAAGACCATTGCATATTTGACGTCTGCCAGCCGATGGCAAAGAACATTGATTGTTTTCTGTCTGCCAGCGGACGGCATAGCGTGCCATGTGGTAGCGCCTGGGGGGCTGGCCTATTTGGTAGCTTTGTCGTCAACTGACAGACGGCAAAGATGCAATGTTCTTTGCCGTCAGCTGACTGATGGCAAAGCTACTAAATAGCCAGCCTACTGCCCCAGGTTGCATAGGTGGCTGACATGTGGCATGTTTGTCGTCCGCTAGCTGATGGCAAAGCTCTTTGCCGTCTGCCAGTAGACGGCAAAGAGTCTATACAGCCCCTGTTTTTTTCTTGATTTCATTCAATTTGACAGAATTTCATATATATATATATATATATATAGGGTGGGTCTATTCTAATAACACCCCTTAAGACCTTATTCTGCACACCGAATCGCTTATTCTGCTAACACCCCCGCAGCCCCGACCAAAAAAAAGCAGGTCAACCCCGGCCCAGACACACCCGGGCACCCCCCACTCCTCCACATCTCTCTCGCACCCACCCACCCACCTTCGTCTCCCTCCCCCCACCACACTGCCACGATTCCTCCCAACAAACCCCACCTGCTCCTCCGGCGCACCCCATTGCCACGATTCTCATCCCCTCCGATCCACCTTGTGCTGTGCCGCTCCACACCACCCGGCTTCTTCCTCCGCCGGCGCCGCCCCACCAGCATCCGGCTTCTTCCACCGCCGGTGCCCTACACCAGTCGTCCCCCTCCCCACCTTCTTCCACCTCAAGGCGACGGATCCGAGCCGGCAAAACGTACCCTTGTGCGGCCACGACCAGCCCCAGCCGCGACATCCGGCGATGATGGACCGGTCCATGGCGGTGTGCTAAGGGCTGGATCTTGACTGGGCGGCTGATGTCCATGGCGCGGCGACGCGGGGTCGTGCTCCTCCTGGAGATCAGCCCGGTCGGCGCCGCCGGCCAAACCTCACCTAACCCCGGATCCACACCGCCCCCGCGGGAATCAGGTGGAGGGAAGCCAGGTCGATGCGGCGGTGGTTGCTTTCCACTGCAGATCCCACGGTGGTCCCTCCCCACATTGACGACCACCATAATGGCGAGATCTCGCCTGGCCCTCCCTTCCCATGACTTCCAGCGGCAGCGTGCCGTTGCAGTCCGCCGCCCTTAGACAGTCCCACGGAGCAGCTGTACTTATCAATGCCATCCCGCTCCCCTCTCTTCTCACTACCTCCGGCTATGCAGCTCACTTGTCCATACGGGTGATTTTTTTATTCAAATTGCAGATCACTTGGTCCGCAACGTCTCGGAACAGCGTCGGGGTATGGGCGCTCCTTCCCTGCAGCCCGGCGACCGTACCTGTGCAGTCCATGAACAAGGTCGTCAAGTTGAAGAGCAGCCGGTGTGGAGCCCCTTTCCAACGAGCACATCATGCAGTGCTGTTGAGCATGGCGTGCAGTGCACCTCAACCGCGGCCCATGCGGGTGCAGTTCGCTCCACTTCTCGTCGAGGTTCAGCTCACCCGGTGTTGCAGTGCACCTGGGAGGTTTTCTTCTCCTCAAGAGCCTGGAGTTCTGTCGTCTTGCCTCACCCTGCTCACCTTCTACCTCTTCAGAAGCGGGCATCGGCGGCTGGCCTACAGCGCAGCCATTTCCATCCCCATCCCGCCCCGTGTGTGCTCATCATCTCTTTGTTCTTTGTGCGCTCATCCTCAACCACGACGGCATTTGCCCTACGATGGGGACTCCGATCACAGTTGCAGTGGGCCCGAGGCCCCATCATCGCGTACTGCACCAACCGGCGAGCCAGTGGAGACAGGCTCCCGACCTCTCCATCGACGAGCAGTCAACGCCGCGCTGCTTGAAGTGTGATGACTCAAGATCCTTCCTCCTTGGTGCGCTGCTTGAAGTGTGATGACTCAAGATCCTTCTTCCTTCATCTCGTGGCATGCAGTTCTGTAATTGTGGTCGTGCATCCCATCACGGCTAGCATTTTTTAATGTATCTCTAATTCTATGTGTATGCAATGCAAAGAGAAGAAAAATGAACTTCAATGAGAAGAAAAATGCACTTCGATTGCCCAGCCTCAATGTCCCACTATGAAAAAGTGCACGATGTGCTTGTGTGTTTCAAAACTCAGTCGATTGCATCAAAAACATGCAGTGCGCTTGGTCTTCGGATGTGGTTCATTTTCGAGAGCTATACTGTTCACTTGCGCGCAAAACGAAAGTGCGGTTTTTTTAAATGAAACAACAAGATAGCAATGATGTTCACTTCGCCGTATGTCGCGGTTAATTTGCCCTCGTCTCTGCGGTCCACTCTCGTTCATAAAAAATTGTTGAAAAAAAGACAACAAAAACTCGTTCGAGAAAATTTACGTCCAACAAAAATAAATCATGAAGTTCGCTTGACTTTCTGATGCAGTGCGGTTTTCCGTTCGAAGCAGTGTGTTTTTTCATAAAAAATGACGACAAAAACTCACAAAAGCTCACTTGAAAAAAATTACGCCCGACAAGAAAATCATGAAGTTCGCTTGACTCTTTGATGTAGTGCGCTTTTCCGTCTAAAAGCAGTGCGGTTTCTTCCTCGTTTTCAAAAATTTACGTCCCACAAAAAGGAAACCATGCAGTTCTCTTACCTGTCTAATGCAGTGCGGTTTTTCATCCGATGCAGTGTGGTTTTCAGTCGGATGAAGTACCCACGTCGATTTGGGTGTCGCGAAAAACAGAGTGTCCGTATTTCGGCAAATTCGAAATTCCTCTTAAACCGTAAAGAATTAGGGACAGCGTTCAACATGAAAAAGTTGCGCCTCGTCAATACCTTTCCAACGGCGTATCGTTTGAATCATTCCGACCAGCGGTTTCCAAAAAAATCGCGAAAAACGACCGCTGCCACTCGTCGTCTGCCGCACGATTTTCAAAATTAACTTAAAACCGTAAGGAATCTCAAAAACATTGCAACATATGAAAGTTGCGCCTCGTCCATAGATTTTCAATGAAATATTACACGCCTCGTTTCGACAAACGGTTAAAAAACAGGAGCGAAAACAGTACCAAAAATTTGAAAAAATTTGAAAAACAGAATTCCGTGATTTAGTAAATTTGAAACTGCTCTTAAACCGTAACGAATTAGAGAAAGATTTATATATGGAAAAGATGCGCCTCGATGATATCTATCCAACAGCGTATCGTTTGCTTCATTCCGACAAGCGGTTTAGAAGAAATCTCGAAAGTGGTCTATTCTGGCCGCTGCTATTCTGCTAATATATAGGGTGGGTCTATTCTAATAACACCCTTAGCAGTCTTATTCTGCACATCAAAACGTCTTATTCTGCTAAATCTTACATGCTAATAATCAACCTGACCCGGACCACACAGTGATGCGAGAAAACTGCATTAGGCCAACCCCCGTACCCCCACTTTCTACCCACCCTCGTTGCCCACATTCTTCCCCACCAC
>NC_041391.1:177595122-177620295 GCF_002162155.2 Triticum dicoccoides
CTCCTCTGACCTCCCTCTGCTGCCCGTATGCGCCTTGCCCACTCCCCACACACCTCCTCAGTGATTGATCCGGCTGGATCCAGCCCCGCCGCCCCTAACCGCCTTCCTCCATCCCTAGGCCGGGCCACACCCGGGGTCACCGTGGTGCCCCACTCCACCGCCCAAGCCTGGTCTTGCCGCCACCTTCCTTCGCCCATCCACTGACGTTCGCCGGCGGCGGCAGGGGAGGCAGGGGTGGGCGTGTGGACTGCACCCATTGCGCAAATCTAGGGGCTCAAGTGCGCCTCCCCTGTTCTCCCATTGCAGCGCTCACGGGGCGTCGTCTCGCGACCTTCGCCGACAGCAACAGCCATAGCGTCACCCCTTTCGTTCCATTCCATCCCTCATCGTGTACCCCTTCCTCTCCATCACCGGTGAGCTCAATGGCCGAGGCCATGGCCACCACACACACCGGCAGATACCACCTAGGTGCACTGCAGTACGGTTCATTGCACGCCACAGTCCTCGGGCGGGCACGCTTGTAGTGCATTCCAACGACAAAACAGCCCCCTCAGCTTCTTCCCCACAACCCCCAATCCCCACCCTCTCCATGGCCAACAGGCCACTAGAGGCCACCCAACCCCTGGCGACCTCCCCTGCCAGATCCCCACGCCTCCCCACCTCCACCTTCTTCCCCACTCTCCTCCGCCGCCCCCACATCCCTCCCGGTCCCAGCCAACTCCAACCCCACGCAGCCCCCATCATCCTACCGCGTCTTCCCACCGCCCCGGGGCTGATCTAGGCGCGCCGCCCTCAAGCGTCACGCGCGGCTGTCGGTGCAGATCTGTCCCATGACCACGGGATCCGGGTGGAGCTGGCCCTGCCGCGCCATTAGTAGACAGGATCGAGCAGCAGCCGTCGTTGACCCACGCATGCTCCCTCGCCGATGGCCCTGGTTCGTTCATCCACGGTGCCTCGCGACCCTCGAGTCGTCGGGATCGAGCAGGCTGCCCTGCATCGGTGCCTCTTCACGCATCTGCGGGCATCCAACCTCGTGCCCGGACGGTTGGCCCTAAGGAACTCCACCTCACCTGCAGCCGCCCAGAGTGCGCGAAGACGGTCAACAACGGCGACGATATCCTGGGAACATGAGTTGTTGCCGATGCAGTTCACAACAGGCCTTTTTCTCTTTGTTTTTGCAGATTTTGGATGTGCACTTCATCTTGTGCGGTTGCCCAGTGCAGTGCGCTTTTGATTTCTGCTCATTTTTCGTTTCAGGCCACAAATCATTAAATCAAATGCAGTTCGCTGGGGAGTGGTTCGCCATTTGCATAGCTCGGGTCGGGCGGTCCGCAGAATGTGGAGTCATGAGCATGGGCATGTAGTGCGGCACGTCAGTGCGTGCAGTGCGGCGTGTGGGTGTGTGTAGTGCTCAATGATGGGTGTGGAGCACCAGGGGACGAGCACCACGTCTGCACCACTATGTTGATGGCCAAATTCGGAGGAACCCCTCTGCGGTGCGGTGCTAGTTGTTCTTCTTCCACGGGTCAAACGAGCGAAGAAAAGTCGGGGTCAACACCACTCTTCCACATGCAGTGCACTTCACCTCATGAGTGCTTGCAGTTTAGAGCGCTTGTGCAAGCAGAGGAGGACATGTGCTTGTAGTTGAGAGCGTGTGTGCGTGCAGTGCGCCCGTTTTGGTTCACTTATTCATTTTTCGATGGGGTTCACTTTGTGTGTAGCAGCTCATTACCCCTTTGTATGAAGTGCAATTTACTTCGTATGTTTCAAAACTCACTCGACTAAAATCAACACATGTAGTGCGTTTGGTCCTCGGATGTGGTTCACTTTTGATAGTGATGTTGTTCACTTGCGCACAACATTGAAATGCGATTTTTTTTGGCAAAACAACAAAAATATAATGTGGTTCGCTTAAATATATGTCGCGGTTCACTTGCCCCGTCACTGCGATCCACTCTTGTTCATAAAAAATGTTGAAAAAAAGACAACAAAAACTTGTTTGAGAAAATTTACGCCTGACAAAAGAAATCATGCGGTTCACTTCCTCGTCTGATGTAGTGCAGTTTTTAGTTTGAAGAAGTGTGGTTTTCTGTCTGATGCAGTACACACGTCGATTTGGGTGTCGCGAAAAACAGAGTGTCCGCGTTTTGGTAAAATCAAAACTGCTCTTAAACCGTAAGGAATTAGAGAAAGTGTTCTACATGAAAAAGTAGCATCTCGACGATATCTTTCCAACAGTGTATCATTTGGATCATTCCGACGAGCAGTTTGAAAAAATTTATGAAAAACGGCCGCAACCACTCGGCGTCCACAACACGTTTTTCAAAAATAACTTAAAACCGTAAGGAATCTCAAAAACATTTGAACATATGAAAGTTGTGCCTCGTCCATAGCTTTTCAACGCGATATTACACGTCTCGTTGCGACAAACGGTTAGAAAATTTGAGCGAAAACAGTACCAAAAGTTTGAAAAAATATGAAAAATAGAATTCCGCGATTTAGTAAATTTGAAACTGCTCTTAAACTATAACGAATTAGATAAAATTGTATATATGAAAAAGATGCGCCTCGATGATATCTTTCCAACGGTGTATCATTTGCTTCATTACGATAAGTGGTTTGCGAAAAAATGCGGAAATACGCTCGCTGCCACTCGTTGGGCGCCCACCATTTTCGAAACTGCTCTTAAACCGCGAGTAATCTCAAAAAGTGTTCAACATGGTGAAGTTGCGCCTAATCTGTAGCTTTCCAATGATATATTATATGCCTCTTTCCGCCAAACGGTTAAAAACCTAGAGCGAAAACAGTACCGAAAAAACACCGCATGCAGTTTTTTCAGACACGAAGTTCACTCGCCTGAGTACTGCAGCACACTTGGTTCAAACAATGACGTGCACTTGCGTTGAGCGTGCAGTGCGGAAGTGTTATCAGAATAGTTATTCTGCTAATATTAGCATAATAGACCGGCTATATATATATACAAATCATATCCCTGCCATGTGGATATGATCATCCAACACATATACATAGCAAATGGTTTCATCCAACACATATACATAGCCAACATATCCAACAACAAGCATACAATGTTTCATCCATCCATACATATATAGGTAGCAAGCTTCCTCATATAAAGCAAATCAAAACAACATGGGAGCATAAAGAGAAGATTAGACTCCATCAACGCAAGCTTCTTCCTCATCTAAAGAAAATCTGCAAATTGGGAAAGAAGCAAGTTAGAAGAAGAAGAAGAAGAAGAAGAAGAAGAAGAAGAAGAAGAAGAAGAAGAAGAAGAAGAAGAAGAAGAAGAAGAAGAAGAAGAAGAAGAAGAAGAAGAAGAAGAAGAAGAAGAAGAAGAAGAAGAAGAAGAAGAAGAAGAAGAAGAAGAAGAAGAAGAAGAAGAAGAAGACTAGCTAGAAAAAGAAGAAGAAGAAGAAGATGAAGAAGAGGAAGAAAAGGAAGAAGAAGAAGATTTTTTTTTCTTCTCTTTCTTTTTCTCCTCTCCTCTTTTTTATCTTCTTCTTCTTCGTCTAACTAAGGTAGGTAAAATGCCATTTTTTGCTAAGCTAGGTAAAAATGCTAAGTGTAGGTCATTTTAGAGCTAAGTTAGGTAAATAGGTAATTTTGGAGCTTACTAAGGTTATTATGTCATTTTCCAGGAAAGTAAGGTAAGTCTATATCATTTTGGAGGTAACAAAGATTATCATGACATTTTTTAGGAAAGAAAGCTAAGTATAGCTCATTTTTTGTCTAACTTAGGTAGTTATGCCATTTAGGAGGAAAGTAGCTAAGTATGCATTTGTTAAGCAAAACACTAGAGAAAACTTACCCTCATCACAACAAATGCGATGAAGATCGCAACTAAGGTAACAATTGATCCAACGGGGGAAGACCGGAACAGAGCCAATCAAGGGGGGGAAGGAGATGTCATTTGTGCTAACCCAAGAACGCAGGGGCGGAGCTCGTTGAACACTAGACCCTCATAGCGACGAAAAAACTGCACATTTAAATTGAAAGATGAGTTTCATAGCAATATTGTTTTTTCCGTCAACCTGACTAAATATTTACAATAGGATGAGCGGGTTAGGGGTTCCTCGGTGTCGATAGAACCCTAAATATCAAGTATCATCGGTGCAAGATACATGAGGCGCTCGGCGTTGAACACTAGATCCACCTCCCACAAGTGACCCCGACGCCCGGTGTCCAACAACAATAGTTTTGGTGGCCGATGACGGTCGAACACCTTAGCAAATTTGTCTGGCAGCCTTTGCAATAAGGATTAAAGCCAAGTTTTGAAAGTTCAAACAACCAAACCTAGTTGAGTCAGTTTGGGTGTTTCAAGTTTCAACACTTAGCTTTCAATCGTCATCTCAGAGGCTGCCAAACAAATTCGCGATGGTGTTCGACCGCCATCGACGTCGAGAACTGTTGATGTGGACGCGGGACCACTGTGTCACTTGTGGGACGTGGATTTTAGTATTCAACACCGACGGCCACATGTATCTCGCACTGACGATACTTGCTATTTAGGGTACCATAAACACCGAGGAACCCCCTAACCCACTCGTCCCCAGGTAAACTAAATTAGCATGCATTGAATAGGCAAAACTACGTCATCTGTTGCATCTGTACATCATCGAATATTATCGCTAATACATCTCGAATAGTATCATACATATAACATCGCTAATACAGCTAGAACCGTAGTGAACGACGGGTATCGGCGTGGGTGGTGGACACCCAAAGAAAAGGAACCATCATAGGATCATAGCTCTAGTGAGGTCCCTGAAGAACCTGCCAGGTATTGTCGAACCTGCCCTCCAACGCAACCATGTAGCGACGGACGTGCTCGTCCTCCTCGCTGACACGGTGACGTACCACCTCCGCGGTGTCCAAAAGCCTCGGCACCGTCACTAGCCCATGTGACCGCTACCAAACAAGGTTTGGGTCAACGACGGGCTGGCTCCTCACCAAGCTGCGCCCCCCGGAAGGTAGAACCTCCCAGTACCAGCCCGACGGAGCCCAATCTCGGACATGGCCCCTCTGATCGAGTAGGCCTCCTCCGCCAAGTCGACAACGAGGATGCGGGACAGGCATCATCGACGTCGATGCGGGAATAAATGCTTTAACTAAAAAAATAACAACAAATTTCACATGTTCAAAATCAACCAGAAACTTAACCTAAACTAAACTAAATTAACTAAACCAAACCAAAACCAAAAAATTAACCTAAATTAAACTAAACTAAAACAAAAATAAACTAACTAAACTAAACTAAACCTAAACTAAATTATAGTAAACCTAATTAAACTAAATCTAAAAAAATCTCACCTTCGAGCGGCCGGGGTGGTGAGGCGAGTAGGCGAGGCGGGCCGGCGGGGCATCCAGGGTGAGGCGGGCCGGCGCGTGATATGTCCATTTCGCATCATGTTTTCTTACTGTTATTTATAATGTTTTTATCCATAATAATTCTTTTTGGAGTAATTCTAATGCCTTTTCTCTCATAATTTGCAAGGTATACATCAAGAGGGAGAATTTTGGTAGCTGGAAATCTGGACCTGAAAAAGCTACATCAGGCTACCTATTCTGCACAACTCCAAACAAGTTGAACCTCCACGGGGAATTTTTATGGATTATTTAAGAAATATTGGAGCAAATATATACCAGAGAGGGCCCACCAGGTGGGCACAACCCACCTGGGCACGCCAGCGAGCCCAGCACGCGCCCTGGTGAGTTGTGCCCTCCTCGGCCCACCTCTAGTGCCCACCTTCTGGTATGCTAGTTGACCCGTTGCGCCAAATGGCGCAGAGACCGGCTAAAGCCATGTTGTCGATTAAAATAGTTTCATGCTGCAAGGGCCATCTATCAAACCATGCTATTTTTAAAACATGTTTATCATGCTACGAAATATGAGTTTGGAAAAAGAAAAGATTGTATAACATGGATAAGTTTAGTCTGAAAATATGCTTATCATGTAAGAAACCTAAGTTAAAATAAGCGCAGACATGGATGTATTTATTTAGCAGTGGTTACACCAAACTTTTACCAGTTGTGCCAAATGGCGCAGAGACCCATTTGAATTCATGTGCTCGACGAAAATATTTGCATTTTCAATAACTTTATGCTTGAGCAAATACACATGATAAGAATTTAGATCGCTTTATATAAATCAAAATTAGATAGCCTCCTGGCAAAGATTTCTTTCAATAGCAATGTATTTCACATAACATTTTAATGCACACAATCCTTTTTACATGTACTATGAGCAAGGACAGAGCCAAAACTAAGGTCCCCAAGGAAATGCAACACTTCTCTTGGTTTCAAAATAACCGATCCATGAAGACGTCTGGAAGTATCAAACAGGAAAAGAACACAAGAAAAATAACTCTTTCCGTCTTTTCAGGCGAAAAGCATCCAAACCATTTAGATAGTATTTGTACAACCTCTTTGCTCAAATCAAACCAAGCATCTTGCTTCACTTATTATGTTCAAGCACATTTGGAGATCAAACCCATAATTTACTAAGATATATCCAAACATGCAAAACTATTTCATCTAAACTCGGCCATATCATACAGACGTGATAGTGCATGCCACTTGTCCCAAACACTAAACATGGGAGTTAATTAATAGTAGTATGTACCTGCACTTCCAAGAAAGGTAGGAATTATTGAGTATTTCATAAAATGAAGAAAAGAAGTAGACCTGGAATTCATGTCTCTGTCTAACAGTCACCAGAAAAAACACTGAAATCTGGTCGTGTGAAGATTAATACATCACTGGAAAAATCTCAAATTCAACAATATAGAGTGGCTCTGAGTGGCTACCAACAAAACATCACCAACCAATTCACTAACTCAACTCAATGACAAGAACAAGCACACACGTGTGTACAGATGAGACATGCAGGAAATATTTTGAAGATGAACAAAAATGCATACAAATAGAAGCAGATATAAACAAATCATATACCTTGGCATTGACCAACTATTTCAAAAAGTTTCTAAGCCAAGAGGTCTTCTATCTTACCCAAGACATTATATATAGATTATGTCAAAAACGAAATGCAAGATTATGATTTTGATCTAGATAGGACTTGAACAAAAGTTATATAAATTAGGAATACTTTATATAAAATTACTACATGTTTCAAATATACTATGCACTTCATCATATCAAAGCTCTTGATCTTCTCATAATAAAACAAAAGGATATCAAGTGAGGTCGACATTGAGAAACTGCTGCAATTCTTATTCACTCGACACGAACAATAAAGGTCATTAAAAATGCATATAGGCATTCATGATGAAGAAATCAAAGCGAGGAGTTATTGACTTGTATCGTGCCGGATCAAGTGGAATGAAGTCGTATTGATGCCACAATAACATCGACCCCAAAATAAATTGACAATTTTTCTGACTTCGAAGAGTCATAATTATCTGTCGATCAAAGTTCAAGTTCCAAAGGTTATCAAATATAATAGTGAGAAAATTGTAAAGGAATGTAATTTTAGATAATAAAGACACACGGAATGGAACTTACATCTGAATTGTGATGTAACATCCCAAATTTTCAATTTGGAATGTTATACATAGATCATCATTGCATATCATATTTTATTGCATTTTGGCTTGATCCTAGAAATTCTACGCAACTCAAGGACCCACGGAGAGAGTTGGGGATTTCGTTATTTTCATATTTGAGTTTTCTCAAATTTTAAAAATAGGATCATTTGATTTTAATTATTTTATTTTCATATATTTCTTTTATAAAAATAAAAGAGAGGGAATAAAATGACTTTCCCAAAAATAAAGAAATATTGAAGATTTAATATTAAAAATCAAATAAGATTTTATTTCGGAGTTTTATCGCTATTTTATTTGAATTAGGAAAAATACATGTTTTTTCAAAATTGCATTTTTAGGCCCAAATAAAAGTTTATCTTGTCCGGCTTTTTTTAGAGGACGGGGAAATTTTATTTCGGGATTTTTGGAGTCCGTTTAGTATTTCTTTTCTTTCTTTTCCTGCATGTCAGAATTATTTTAAAAAAGTCAAACCGACTCCGGGCCGCACCCGAGCGGGACTCCGCCCGTGGGGCTTTATAAGCCGGGGCCCCCTGCCCCAAAGCCCACACCACCGCCAGCCCACCCCGCGCCGAACCCTAGCCGCAGCCGCAGCCGCCGCCGGACCCCGCCGCCGCCGAACCCCGCCACCGCCGCCGTCGGATCTGCCGCCCCGCAGCCCCTAGTCGACCCCACCGGAGCCCGCCGCTGCCTTGCCGACCTTGCCGGAATACGCGCCGGACCCGAGGTAGCCGCCGCCGGTTTGTTTTCATAAAACCGTTCAGTTTTTTAAACCTAGATCCTTTTTTTTATCGGTTCGTCGGTTTTTCTCGGTTTAATTTTTAGAGAACGCTTGTTCATTCGTTCATTTTAACGAACGGTTTCCACCTTTTAGCCGCAGACGGCGAACGTTCGTTCGTTAGCGTGTTCGTTCGTTTTTCTTTTTCACGGGTTTTTCGTGATTATTTTCGATCGTGATTTCGGATCCGAGTTTGTTTTAGTATAACTTTTCACTCATTTATCGGAATCAGCGATTCAAGCTCCTAGAGGTTTGTCTCGAAACCCTCTTTCCGTTTAACCAACTCAAACAAGTTTTTGTTCCTGTAAAATTTGACTTAGGTCCATATTAGTAAACGAAGCTTGTTTCTTTCGCCGTTTGAGTTTCGTTGCTTCGTTTGATTTGATTCTTTTTGCAAGACGGAGTTCTTAAGTTGAACTTTCTGGTTAGATCTTGTATTTGAGTTTTACCCGTGCATTAGATGAGTGCTTATTGTATGCTTGTTTGTTTGTGATAGAGTACCTAGAGTGCGCAGCGTGCTACTACGAGTCTCTAGGTTTCACGGATCATCAGCAAGGCAAGTAACACTTTGATCATACCTCTTTACTACCCAGTATTATTGCATTAGAACAATCCTCAAACAATTTCATGGTTAGGATCTGATTACCATGTGGGTTTTGGGAAGTAGATGAGGTAGTACCTATGTCCTGTTTATTATCAAACCTTTGGGAGTTACTTCTACGTTTGCTTATATTGCTATGCTATGCTAGTAGATGTGGATCGGGTGAGTGTATCCATGACAGATGTGAGTTTGTTAATTAATGGTTCAACTTAAGGTGGCAACTTTAATACACATCTGGGTGGATTGAGGCACCTAGCGAACCTAGTGTTGCCTGTATTTTTGGAAATCCCGGGGTACCGTGTGATTTTCCAATGGACCGCCACCCAGGCTCAAAGGGATCATGAGATTATTCATGCTAGAAACTTCCATGTGCAGCCGCAAGCTACTATGGGCTCTAGCATAGTTGATTAAGTCGTGTGAACTCTTACAGTGGTAGACTAGCAGATGTAGGGGAAAGTAGGTGTAACTGTCTACCCATCGTAAGGTGCTAACGCTTCTGAAAGACTGTGTCTCGATCATCCATTTCTCAAACACCATGTAGTGCAAGAAATCCAATGGAGGAGATCGGGTCTTGTGGGGAAAAGTGCGCAAACCTCTGTAGAGTGTACAAACTAATCATGGTTAGCCGTGTCCCCGGTTATGGACGTTTTGAGTATCTAGTATTTGGATTATCATGTGAATCTCATCATCTTTCTTAATTTAATTTGTTGGGTTTAATGTTTTTGCTTAATTGGGATTGAGTTGGGTGAACCTTCTCAATGTTTAACAACCACCATGATAGTTAAATAAAATTTATTCCTTTGTTGTAGGGAAAAATTGGCTTTATGCAAAACTGTAACCATAGAGCTTTCCACCAGCCATATATGCATGTAGTGATAGCTATATTCTATTCATTACACTCTATGTGTTACATTGCCAGTATATTCCTTGTGCTAACCCGTTTTCGGGATGCAACGTTCATGTTGCAGACTTTTCAGACGACGAGTAAGGTGCCATAGGTCATGGTCTTATACTCAATGATGCCGTTGGAGTTGATGGACTCACTTTATCTTCCAAGCCTTCCGTTGTTATTGTTATTAGATGGCCTTAAGCCATATTTATTGTAATAAGTTCTCTTTTGAGACATTCGGTGTAATAAGTGTGTGATTGCTACTCTGTTATAAATCCTTCAAGTATTGTGCGTGTCAGCATTACCGATCCAGGGATGACACTTATGCACAGAGATCAAAGTATTTGAGGTCTGGTCGCTACATGTGATCCAAAAAAATCTTCACGGTTACATCCTGCTTATGTTTATCATGCAATGGAGTCCCATGATCCATATAAAATAGATCGACATAAGCACCCCTAGAGAGCAAGAGTTCTACTATTTCACAATGCCCTAAATCAAATGTATAGAATATAACGTGAGTTAAGAAATTCTTATATGCTTTACTTTGTTTCTTTCAACTTTTATCAATGGAGTTATGAAATGAATCAATTTGTGACAATGCTCTATGCCAAATAAAATATATGATATGGTTTATACTTCATATTTTACGGCCTCATGTACAGTAAACTCCATTATGTCAGGATTGGCACCATGATCAAGATGACACCTGACAATATTCAAGTACCCAATTTTATCAGCAGTGATTGCCCAAACCATAGGTGTTCTACCTTCCAAGACCACAGGAAAGCAAGCTTATGCATTTACATTCAAAATTCAGAACAAATGAAGTTTTCTGAGCATACATTAAGACTTTCTATGTAACAAGGTCACGCTAAATTTCCATAGACACACCTGCTTGGTCAACAGCATCCACGTCCACCTGGACAACCTCAACAGGTACTCGCACACTTCCGCCATCTTGCACCCGGAGGCGAAGTGTAGTGCCCCAGCACCGTGATTCTTGACAGCTTGCACCATCTCCGTGAGATGGCCGTGACCACCTTCAATCTGCCTTGCCATCCCTGCACAGACAGATAAAATGATCAAGCCCCCAAGACATCCTCTGCTCTTTCCTCTCCAGCGGCTACACCAATAACAACACAGCATCAGGGACAAGAACAAAATGCATGTGTGTGTGTGTGTGTGTTTCTGACTTTCTGTTAGGTTCATTTGGTTCGAAGGAAATCACACACGCACCAGGAAGTCCTTCCCCTAGCAGTCTTGGGAGTTAGCCGAGCATTGCAAGAGCACCCACCCATGGTTCCTCTTCTTGTGCCTAAACCCCATCTCACTCAGTTAAACCTCTAAGAAGTGCTCTCTCATGGAAGAAGTCATGTTATTAAATGTACAATATAGTTTCATCAAAAGAATGTACAATATAGCAGCCATAGGTGAGTATGAATCATAAGATTGCATTCTTATAGCTGGGTTGATGTGGTTTTGACCCATTTGTTTAGCTACAACAATATCATTAGTGTATAAGTAAATGATGCATCTGGACAACACAGAAGCACAATAGAGCCAATCAGTGTTGTCACCCATTCTTATAGTTGGGTGTAAAATCTAGACAAACAACCAAATCTTTAGTAAGCTATTCTGACAAAAAATCTTCTAGGAGAGACAACTATTGGCATATACCAGACTAATTTACAACCATATCATCATCAGAATTTAACTAAAGGATGAATCTGCATGACAAGGAAGCGCCTCATAGTGTCAATCAGAAACACCGCAAAATAATCAAAAGAAAGATCATATGTATAATCAATCAGTAGAAACATGATCATACTTATCGAGCAATGGAACAAGAAAAGGAACACTTTCTTTAGTGAGTATAAGTTTTTGCTATGAAGCGTCGTACAGCAACATACATACGATGATATGGAAACGGGCACACAGGAAACGACATTTTATAAAAACAACAGTACAAAGATACGACGAGTATGTATAAATAATTAATAAAATGCATGCAAAGAAGACAACAAATAATCAATGCCTACGATGAAATGAGATCAATATATTGCCCCATTTGTTGACTGAATGATCATTAATTTCCCCAACAACATAACTGAATATCTCTTGTGTCTGTATATCATTGAACTTACTCCCTGGCCAGCAAAGCAGCAATATCAGCAGGTCAGCCACAACAAGGAAAATAGTCACTTTAGAACAAAGCAAGATACAAGCATTATACAAATATATATACAACAAAGCATCGGCATCAGGACATCAGCGGCTCAACACCCAACGACAAAGCACCCAGCAGCAAGGTAGCAAGCACACACACATCATAGATGTAATAAGCTCGGCAGGAGGACCAGGTAGAGCTGGGATTCAGAGGAAGTAAGCTTGCCAGGGAAGGGATTCCTGGCTGCAGTGGTGGAGTTGACGCACGGTTTGGCTTGAGACGGCAGCAGGGTGACTCTAGGCAGCGGCTAGCGAATCAAGGCGGCGGCATGGACAATTTGTAAGGTGATTTATAATTTCTTCACAACATATATTTTGTCCAATGAAGGAAAGTAAGTACCTTCCAAAAATGTTTGCACACCACAAGGAAGTATGTAAAGTATAACTCCTACAATCCAGACAACGATTTCAGAGCCATAGTTGTGCTTTAATGCCTCTGGGAGCATGTAGTATGGACGGGCTAGAACTTTAGTAAACCGCTCACCTGCACATAGAAGCCTTGATCTGTGAGAAGCATTTATGCAAACACATGTTGTGCGACTTGTTCCACTGATCAAAGCAAACCAGAAAAAAGAGGAGAAAATTCAGCAACCTGCAAGCTGAAGATGGGCAGAAACAGATACCACATGGACGCCCTCTTCTGCCCTGCACTGCATCCCTCTGTCTCGGCCAGCTTCGGGTGTCCACTATTCAGCCACCGTTGTTTTTCCATGATCCCTATTGCCGGCTCCATTTTATGCTCTGCTGCAAGGCCTTGTCATTTTGTCAAGCACAGAGTACATAAACCAAATATTATGTAGAAGCATATATAGATAGAAAGGAAAACTAACCTTGGATTGAAAATCCTGAGGGAGGAAGAATGGAAGGCACCTGACTGAAGTGGCCCGTGGCGCATCGGTAGCAGGGCCGAGTTGTCTTCTTTGCTGTCTATGTCTTCCCCATCTTCCTCACCGTGGATCACTCAACTAGCTCCAAAGAAGAGGAGATGGTGAGAAGAGAAGGGAAGGAGATGCCGGCCAATGACCATCTCCCATCTACCGCTGCACGTCCCTCTCCTCTTTCCTCTCTCCTTCTCCCTCCTCTCCTTCCTTCTCTCTTCCCCATCTTCCTTCTCTCCTTCAAGGACCGGTCCATGGCCCTGTCATCCATGAGTTAACCATGGCATGGTGGAGCAGCAGGCACCATGCAACGCGAGAGAAGAGGGAGTCAAGGGCGCATATCTGGTCGACAGAGTGGCGGGCACGACAAGGCCGACCCGAGGACCTTGCAAGGCGCTGGATCTCGTCGGTGGCAGATCTCTTGGTGCTACGGCTGGTGATGATGGAGGAGGAGCGGCAAATCTCCTGTTGCGGCGGCCGGTGATGAGGGAGATGATGCGACAATGTGGCGAGGGAGTGATGAGGGAGGGGTTAAGGGTGTGGCTGCTGGGGACTGGGGGCTATGGTTCATGCCCACGCCCAACCACAGGCCCGCACGTCCCCACGACACCGCGCGCGCACACGGCGCGACAGGAGAGGCTGCCCCGCGCACACGAAAAACTCACACCCAGCTAATCGGAGCCAACCCGAGCCCACATGTCATACCCCATTCAGGATCTACCACGCGGTGAAAACGACACAGATGAATTCCCAGCAAGGATCTAATGGCCAGCAGCGAAAAAAGACCGCGTTGACCAGGATCGAACGGCTAGGAAGGATGCAAATCGGGGGAGCCTCCTCCATGCGAGTTGGCTAGACTCTTTAATGGTTTAAATAAGTCATTTTTACCTAGAAAAAAATAAGATGAGGACATTCGGGATGAAGCACCGCCGGGTCAAGGCGGAACTTGGACAGGAGCACTTTTGCCCTCCGATGGAGCGATTCGGCCGGGGGAACTTCCCTCCAGGAGGGGGAAATCATCGTCATCATCATCACCAACAACTCTCCCATCTTGGTGAGGGCCATCTTCATCAACATCTTCACAGCACCAACTCCTCTGAAACCCTAGTTCATCTCTTGCCTTCAATCTTTGTATCAAAACTATAGATTGGTGCCCGTGGGTCACTAGTAGTGTTGATTACGTCTTGTAGTTGATTACAATAAGGTTTATTTGGTGGAAGATTATATGTTTAGATCCATTATGCTATTCAATACCCCTCTGTTCTTGAGCATGTTTATTGTTTGTGAGTAGTTACTTTCGTTCTTGAGGTCATGGGAGAAATCATGTTGCAAGTAATCATGTGAACTTGATATGTGTTCGATATTTTGATGGTATGTATGTTGCCATTCTCTTAGTGGTGTCATGTGAACGTCGACTATAGGACACTTCACCATATTTGGGCCTAAGGGAATGCATGGTGGAGTAGTAAATAGATGGTGGGTTGCGAGAGTGACAGAAACTTAAACCCTAGTTTATGCACTATTCTATAAGGGACCGATTGAATCCTAGAGTTTAATGCTATGGTTAGAATTTATTCTTAATACTTTTCTCGTAGCTGCGGATGCTTGCGTGAGGGTTAATCATAAGTAGGAGGTTTGTTCAAGTTAGAACAGCACCTAAGCACTAGTCCACCCACATATCAAATTATCAAAGTAGTGAACACAAATCAAACCAACATGATGAAAGTAACTAGATGAAATTCCCGTGTACCCTCAAGAACACTTTACTTATCATAAGAAACCGTTTTGGCATGTCCTTTGCCTCAAAAGGATTGGGCTACCTTGCTGCACTTTTGTTACTACTATTGTTACTCGCTCGTTACAAATTATCTTGCTACCAAACTACTATGCTACTTACAATTTTAGCACTTGCAGACATTACCTTGCTGAAAACCACTTGTCATTTCCTTCTGCTCCTCGTTGGGTTCGACCCTCTTACTTATCGAAAAGAGCTACAATTGACCCCATATACTTGTAGGTCATCAAGGCTATTTTCTGGCGCCGTTGCCGGGGAGTGAAGCGCCTTTGGTAAGTGGAATTCGGTAAGGAAACATTTATATAGTGTGCTGAAATTTATTGTCACTTGTTACTATGGAAAACAATCCTTTGAGGGGTTTGTTCGGGGTATCTTCACCTCGCTCAGAACCACAATTAGTTATCCTCAACCTACTGCACCTACTGAAAATATTGAATATGAAATCCCTTCGGGTATGAGAGAACAACTGCTAGCTAATCCTTATGCAGGAGATGGAACTGAACATCCTGATATGCACATGATACATGTGGAACAAATTTGTGGATTGTTTAATCTTACAGGTTTACCCAGGGATGAAGTTATGAAAAAGGTTTTTCCTTTATCTTTGAAGGGAAAATCATTGGCATGGTATAGGCTATGCGATGATATTGGATCATGGCATTGGAATCGTTTGAAATTGGAGTTCCATCAAAAAAAAATCATGTGCATCTAGTTCATCGTGATCATAATTATATATACAATTTTTGGCCTCGTGAAGGAGAAATTATAACTCTAGCTTGGGGGAGGCTTAAATTGATGTTATATTCATGCCCCAATCATGAGCTCTCAAGAGAAATTATTATTTAGAATTTTTATGCTCGGCTTTCTCGTAATGATCAAACCATGCTAGATACTTCTTGGGCTGGTTCTTTTATGAAGAAAACTATTGAATTCCAGTGGGATCTTTTGGAAAGAATTAAACGCAACTCTGAAGATTGGGAACTTGACGAAAGTAAAGAGTCAGGTATAAAGCTTAAGTATGATTGTGTCAAACTTTTATGGATATCGATGCTTTTCAAAAGTTTAGCACTAAATATGGACTTGACTCTGAAATAGTAGCCTCTTTTTGTGAATCATTTGCTACTCATGTTGAACTTCCTAAAGAGGAGTGTGTTAAATATCACCCACATATTAAAGATGAAATTAAAGAACCAACACCAGTTAAAGAAGAAACTATACTTTATAATGTTGATCCAGTTGTTCCTTCTCCTTATATTGAGAAACCACCTTTCCCTGTTAGGATAAAAGAACATGCTAAAAATTCAATTGTGGTTAACAAAAGCTATGTTAGAACACCTAAACCTGATGAACAAATTAAAGTAGGACCTAGCATTGCTATGGTTAAATATCTCTTAGAATAAGATATGGATGGGCATGTTATTTACTTCTGTGAAGAAGCTGCTAGAATTGTTAAACCTGAGGGGAAAGATAAAAATAGACCAGTTGTTGGCTTGCCTGTTGTTTCAGTTAAAATAGGAGATCATTGTTATCATGGTTTATGTGACATGGGTGCTAGTGCGAGTGCCATTCCCCACTCCTTATATGAAGAAATTAGAGATGAAGTATCACCTGCTGAATTAGAAGACATAGATGTTACTATTAAACTTGCTGATAGGGATACTATATCACCCATTGGGATTCTTAGAGATGTTGAAGTCTTGTGTGGAAAGATAAAATACCCTACTGATTTTCTTGTTCTTACCACCCCACAAGATAAATTTTGTCCCATTATATTTGGTAGACCTTTCTTGAACACCGTCAATGCTAAAATAGATTGTAAGAAACAAACTGTCGATGTTAGCTTTGGTGATGAATCTCATGAGTTTAATTTTTCCAAGTTTAGTAGAAATCATCATGAAAAAGAATTGCCTAGTAAGGATGAATTAAGGGATAATTAATTCCATGCCCCTAGATGTGTCCCACTTGGCAGGTTAGCCCTTAGTTTTCAAAAACCCTCGATTTTGCCCAAGCATGTTCGCTCCTCGTATGAATTTGCCCTTCTGTCACGTTTCCGTCCAGTTAGTGTTGTTTGACCGTGTGTTGACCGTCTATGGACTTTCCGATGGACCATTTTGCCCCTCCTTTCTTACTCTTTCCGCAGACACTTCCAAGTGGGACGATCACCGAAAAAACCATCCCATATCCTCTCTTCCTTCTCTCCCGTCGGTCAAACCCTAGCCCCAGATCCCATTCCCTCTCCCAAATCTTAACCCCCGTGCACCACCCTCAGTGCTCCGCCGCCATGGTTTGGTGCAAGGCCACAAAGCAACCAGCCACGCTGGCGCCCGCGTGTGGGTCAATCCAACCGAGCTCGTCGGTGGCCAACCTCGTCGGAGTAAGCACGCAGGTCTGCTGGGCTCGTCCCCTCAGAACAGTCTCCTTGCTTTCTCCCTTGCCCTTTCTCTGTAAACTCACCTCGCTCTCTTTTATCTGCCATGAGGAACCGATGACCATCGCCGTTCTTCACCACCATCGGAATGCCACTACATCCACCTGGGTTGGCGCCGCCGGTCATCGACTCTGGCCTCTAGATCCAACCTGTCCTTGAGGGGATCTGCCCGCCATCGCCCCGCCGGAGATCCCCAATGTCTGCTACTACCAACGCCATCCCCTGCATCGAGCCCCAGATCCAGCCTGTCCTCACCGGGATCCGCCCGCCATCGTCGTGTCGAAGATACCCGACGTCCTCTACTTCCAGCGCCATCCCCTGCATCAAGCTGTTGCTCGAGCTCATCCTCCTTCTTTCTTCTCACGAGGAGGATTTCATGAGCTCCGGCTAGATATCTGCAATGGTTGCGTCCCCGTTGACCCTCCTCCATGCCAACGTTGGCCATCCTCCACCGACGCCTCCCGCTAGCCCAGATCCACAGCGCCTCGAGGAAGGCCAGCGGGGATTCGGTTAATGATGGGGCCACGGATCTCGTCGATGGCCAATTTAGGCGGCGGCCGGGGACCCACAGCAGTGAGAGATGGTAGAGGAGGGTGGCACGCGCCTTCCCTGGGCCTCCTTCGACGCTGCAGTTGCGGTTTCCAAGTGCCTGGCGAGCTCTGACGCCGATTCCATTTGCTATGGCGAGTTCATCCTCATCCTACAGAGGGTGTCCTTTAAATTGTTGACTTGACGTTTTTTAACACTTGACACAATGTAATTAGCTTGTATAGCTGGCAACTATGGACTAGTGATTAAATATATTCGAGATGAGACCGACCTTAAGTAGGAGTACTGATTTGTGTTAATTAATGGTGTTTTATTTAGTTTATGTGGTGTTAATTATTGCTTAAACAAGTAATGCAAAATTGATATTATGTTTACAACATGGTTGTGTCCATTAGAGATATTTGGTCCATTGTGGGTCCCACATGATAGTGAGAAGAGAGAGGAGAGAGGGATGTTTTCTGAGTGATGGGTCCCATTTGGAAGTGTCTAGTGAGAGAGTGAGGAAACAGGGGCAAAAATGTCCAATGAAAAGTCCATAGACGGTCAACACATGGTCAAACGGCACTAACTGGATGGAAATGTGATGGAAGGGCAAAACCATAAGAGGAGCAAGCGTGCTTGGGCAAAATCAAGGGTTTTTGAAAACTAGGGGTAAACCTACCGAGGGTGACCCAACTAGGGGTATAAAATCAATTATCCCATGAATTAATTGGTCCTGCTTCTATTGTTGTGCCACCTACTGATCCTTTAGAACAATACTTGCTAGACCATGAGAATGATTTACATATGCATGAAAGAAATGAAATAGATAAGATCTTCTTTGAACAATGTCCTCTGCTTAAACACAATTTCCTATTGAAACCCTTGGAGGTCCTCCTCCGCCTAAGGGTGACCCTGTGTTTGAATTAAAACCTTTGCCAGACACTTTGAAATATGCTTATCTTGATGAAAAGAAGACATATCCTGTTATTATCAGTGCTAACCTTTCAGAACATGAAGAAGAAAGATTACTGAAAGTTCTAAGGAAGCACTGAGATGCTATTGGGTATACGCTTGATGATTTAAAGGGCATTGGTCCCACTCTATGTCAGCACAAAATTAATATGGAACCTGATGCTAAACCAGTTGTTGATCATCAACGTCGATTAAATCCAAAGATGAAAGAAGTGGTAAGAACTGAAACATTAAAACTATGGAAGCAGGTATCTATCCTATAGCTGACAGTAAATGGGTAAGTCATGTTCATTGTGTCCCTAAGAAGGGACGTATTACTGTTGTTCCTAATGATAAGAATGAGCCCATTCCACAAAGAATCGTCACGGGCTATAGAATGGTTATTGATTATAGAAAATTAAATAAATCTACTAGAAAAGATCATTACCCTCTGCCTTTTATTGATCAAATGTTAGAAATACTATCTAAGAACACACATTTTTGCTTCCTTGATGGATACTCTGATCAAGAAAAGACCACTTTTACTTGTCCTTTTAGAATTTTTGCTTATATACTATGCCTTTCGGTTTATGTAATGCACATGCTACCTTTCAAAGATGTATGACTACTATATTCGCTGATTTTTTTGAAAAGATTGTTGAGGTTTTCATGGATGACTTTTCTGTTTATGGGAAGTTTTTGGATGATTGTTTAAGAAATCTTGAGCGAGTTTTGCAGAGGTGTGAACAAACAAATCTTGTCTTGAATTGGGAGAAGTGCCACTTTATGGTTAATGAGGGCATTGTCTTGGATCATAAAATTTCTGAAAGAGGTATTGAAGTGGACCAAGCTAAGGTTGATGCGATTGGGAAAATGCCATGTCCTAAGGACATCAAAGGTATTCGTAGTTTCCTAGGTCATGCTGGTTTCTATAGAAGATTTATTAAAGACTTCTCTAAAATATCTAGGCCTATTACTAATCTTTTGCAAAAGGATGTTCCTTTTGTTTTTTATGATGATTGTTTATAAGCCTTTGAAACACTCAAGAAAGCCTTAATTTCTGCACCTATTGTTCAACCACTTGATTGGAACTTGCCTTTTGAAATTATGTGTGATGCTAGTGATTATGCTGTTGGGGTTGTTCTAGGACAAAGAGTTGATAACAAGTTGAATGTTATTCATTATGCTAGTAAAACCCTAGATAGTGCTCAAAGGAATTATGCCACTACTGAAAAAGAATTTTTAGCAGTGGTGTTTGCTTATGATAAATTTAGACCTTATATTGTTGATTCCAAAGTAACTGTTCACACAGACCATGCTACTATTAAATATCTTATGGAAAAGAAAGATGGTAAGCCTAGACTTATTTGTTGGGTTCTCTTGTTACAAGAATTTAATTTACATGTTATTGATAGAAAAGGAGTTGAGAACCCCGTAGTAGATAACTTGTCTAGGCTTGAAAATGTGCTTGATGAACCACTACCTATTGATGATAGTTTTCCTGATGAGCAGTTAGCTGCAATAAATATTGCTAATAGTACTCCTTGGTATGCTAATTATGCTAATTACATTGTTGCTAAATATTTACCTCCTAGCTTTACATACCAACAAAATAAAAAAATTCTTCTATGATTTAAGACATTACTTTTGGGATGACCCACATCTTTATAAAGAAGGAGTTGATGGTATTGTTAGACGTTGTGTACCTGAGCATGAACAGGGACAAATCCTATGGAAATGTCACTCCGAAGATTATGGAGGGCATCACGCTAGAGATAGAACTACTCACAAGGTATTGCAATCTGGATTTTATTGGCCTACTCTCTTCAAGGATACCTGCAAGTTTGTCTCATCTTGTGATGAATGCCAAAGAATAGGTAATATCGGTAAGCGTCAAGAAATGCCTATGAATTATTCACTTGTTGTTGAACCATTTGATGTTTGGGGATTTGATTACATGGGACCTTTTCCTTCCTATAATGGGTATACACATATTTTGGTCGCTGTTGATTATGTTACTAAATGGGTAGAAGCTATTCCAACTAGTAGTGTTGATCACAATACCTCTATTAAAATTCTGAAGGAAGTTATTTTCCCAAGGTTTGGTGTCCCTGGATATATAATGGCTGATGGTGGTTCACATTTTATTCATGGTGCTTTCCGTAAAATGCTTACCAAGTATGATGTTAACCACGGAATTGCATCACCTTATCATCCTCAGTCTAGTGGTCAAGTTGAACTTAGCAATAGGGAAATAAAATTAATTTTGCAAAAGACTGTCAATAGGTCCAGGAAGAATTGGTCTAAGAAATTAGATGATGCACTTTGGGCTTATAGAACAGCATATAAAAATCCTACGGGTATGTCTCCTTATAAAATGGTTTATGGAAAAGCTTGTCATTTGCCTCTTGAGTTAGAACATAAAGCATACTGGGAAATTAAAGAACTCAACTATGATTTCAAACTTGCTGGTGAAAATAGGTTATTTGATATTAGCTCTTTAGATGGATGGAGAACCCAGGCTTATGAAAATGCAAAATTGTTCAAAGAGAAAGTTAAAAGATGGCATGACAAAAGAATCGAAAAGCATGAGTTCAAAGTCGGAGAATATGTTCTTTTGTACAATTCTCGTTTTAGATTTTTTGCAGGAAAGCTCCTCTCGAAATGGGAAGGCCCATATGTCATCGAGGAGGTCTACCGGTCTGGAGCCGGTAATATAAATAATTTCGAAGGCACTAACCCGAAGGTTGTCAACGGATAATGAATAAAGCATTATATCTCAGGTACGCCTATCAATGTTGAAAGTAATATTATCCAAACTTTGACACCGGAAGAACACATAAAAGAGTCCTTCTGGGACACTCCAGAATCATCAAAATAAGGAGGTAAGTAATATGGTAAGTAAACGGTCTTCGAAAAATCCACAAAAATATTTTTTGTTAGTTCTGGAATATTTTAGAATTTTCGAAATAAAGAAACTCCCAGGAAACGTCCCGTGGTGGGCACAAGACACAAGGGCGCGCCAGGCATGCCTGGTGCGCCCAGGTGGGTTGTGCTCATCTGGGGCACCTTCCGGACTCTATTTTGCTTCTATGTACTTATCCTGCAAGATAAAACATTTTATAAATACTTCACGAACTTTTTAACCACCGTATCACGAAGAAATCCTCTGTTCTCTTTTCTTGCTGTTTCTGGTCAGATTTATCAAGCAAGGAAACTACTGTAAATCCATCCCTGCTAACAATTCAAGCATTGTTGGCCGAGGAGGAGGAAGAAGCTTCTTCACCACCAGAGGAGAACTGAGTATAGGGTATGGGCACTCCCCTTGGCTTCCGCCAAGCTTGGGGGAGGTGCCCCGGTATCGTATCATCCCGCTCTCCTTTTGCTTTTACTTATCTCAGTATGATCTTTTTGCTTTATATGAAATAAAGTCAGTTCGATCATTTCTTATTTGAGAGTCTGCTTAGCGATCAATCCTCGTAGTCGTGTGCAAGTTATATAATAAAGTTAGTTCGAGTTTCGCTTTCTATACTTTCATGTTGCAAATAAAGAAAAGGAATAAGAAAGGAAGAAAATTAAATAAATAAAAGAAAGGAGATAAATCAATAAGGTCATATACTAAACCTATGGTAGGTGATAGCACCACATAAGGAAAAAGTATAAGTAGGAAATTTTATTAGAGATTGACAAACAGAGCATTAGTCAATGATGCAACTCATGAAAGAATTAATAAGGGAAGAGAAGATTCACATATAAATATACTATCCTAGAAATCTTTTGTGATTGTGAACCCTTATCAAAATATTATATGCCAAAATTGTTGATGTTGGACAAGGAAGACAACTTAATGATTTATGTATATTTATATTCACATAGAAGTCATATTATCATAGATCCTTTAACATATGATGCTTGCCCCCTATCTTTGCTAGCCAAAATTTCCGCACCAAGTAGAGATACTACTTGTGCATCCAAAACCCTTAAACCCAAATCTTTTTCAAGTGTCCACCATACCTACCTATGGATTGAGCAAGATCCCTCAAGTAAGTTGTCATTGGTGTAAAAATGCAATAACATTGCTTCTAAATATGTGAGATCATTTAGTGTAAGAGAAAATTGAGCATTGTATGAACTTGGATGACAAAGAATAAAAGCGACAGACTGCATAATAAAGGTTGTCATCTTAAGGGGCAATACAATGTGACGTTCTCTTGCACTAAGGGATTGAGCATGCAAACAAATAAGCGCATGGAAACCTATGCTTACCTGTGCGAAGGGCCTATCTTTTACTTTTATGTATTTACTTTTATGCAAAGATTCGAAGTTTTCCTTCTATTCTTTTTTTTCTCTTTTGGCAAGCATCATGTGGTGAGGAAAGATCTAGGCACATATGTCCAGTTGAATATAGATAACATGAGTTATTATTGTTGAAATCACCCTTGAGGTGAGTATGTTGGGAGGCGAAATTATGAGCCCCTGTCTTTCTAGGTGTACGGTTGAAACGTTTTGCTCATGGGTACGAGGTGAGTGTTAGCAATCATAGAAGACTATATGATGGTTGAGTATGTGGACTTGCTAGAAGGCTCCGACACGTGACTCTTCCTGAAAAGATGATGAATTGTAGTTGCAAAGTTGACCGAGAGCATAGTTTGTTGGTTTTTAATAAAGTTTTTGCTTTATACTTTGATTATGTGATGAACTGTTACTTATTCATGGGGAGCATATATGCAAGATTCAATGATAAAAGTCCTATGTTAAATTTTGATGTTGTTATAATAATCAACATGATGCTTCTATGTCCGCATTTTTGTTTCTATTGACACCTCTCTCTCAAAGCATGTGGACATGTTTTTCGATTTTGGTTTTCGCTTGAGGACAAGCGAGGTCTAAGCATGGGGGAGTTGATACGTCCATTTTGCATCATGTTTTCTTACTGTTATTTATAATGTTTTTATCCATAATAATGCTTTTTGGAGTAATTCTAATGCCATTTCTCTCATAATTTGCAAGGTATACAGCAAGAGGGGGAATTCTGGCAGCTGGAAATCTGGACCTGAAAAAGCTACGTTGGGCTACCTATTCTGTACAACTCCATGCAAGTTGAACTTCCATAGGGAATTTTTATGGATTATTTAAGAAATATTGGAGAAAATATCTACCAAAGGGGGCCCACCAGGTGGGCACAACCCACCTGGGCGCGCCAGGGAGCCTGGGCGCGCCCTGGTGGGTTGGGCCCTCCTCGGCCCACCTCCGGTGCCCATCTTCTAGTATATAAGTCATTTTTGCCTAGAAAAAATAAAAGGAGGACATTCAGGATGAAGCGCCTCCGTCTTGAGGTGGAACTTGGGTAGGAGCACTTTTTCCCTCTGGTGGAGCGATTCTGCCGGGGAACCTTCCCTCCCAGAGGTGGAAATCATCGTCATCATCATCACCAACAACTCTCCCATCTTGGGGAGGGCCATCTTCATCAACATCTTCACAGCACCAACTCCTCTCAAACCCTAGTTCATCTCTTGCGTTCAATCTTTGTATCAAAACTATAGATTGGTGCATGTGGGTCACTAGTACTATTGATTACATCTTGTAGTTGATTACTATATGGTTTATTTAGTAGAAAATTATATGTTCAGATCCATTATGGTATTCAATACCTCTCTGATCTTGAGCATGTTTATCATCTGTGAGTAGTTACTTTCGTTCTTGAGGTCACGGTAGAAATCATGTTGCAAGTAATCATGTGAACTTGATATGTGTTCGATATTTTGATGGTATGTATGTTGCCATTCTCTTAGTGGTGTCATGTGAACGTCGACTACATGACACTTCACCATATTTCGGCATAAGGGAATGCATTATGGAGTAGTAAATAGATGGTGGGTTGCGAGAGTGACAGAAACTTAAACCCCAGTTTATGCACTATTCCGTAAGGGACCGATTGGATCCTAGAGTTTAATGTTGTGGTTAGAATTTATTCTTAATACTTTTCTCGTAGTTGCGGATGCTTGCGGGAGGCTTAATCATAAGTAGGAGGTTTGTTCAAGTAAGAACAGCACCTAAGCACCGGTCCACCCGCATATCAAATTATCAAAGTAGCGAACACAAATCAAACCAACATGATGAAAGTAACTAGATGAAATTCCCGTGTACCCTCAAGAACACTTTACTTATCATAAGAAACCATTTTGGCATGTCATTTGCCTCAAAAGGATTGGGCTACCTTGCTGCACTTTTGTTACTACTATTGTTACTCGCTCGTTCCAAATTATCTTGCTACCAAACTACTCTACTACTTACAATTTTAACACTTGCAGACATTACCTTGCTGAAATTCACTTGTCATTTCCTTCTGCTGCTCGTTGGATTCGACACTCTTATCGAAAAGAGGTACAATTGACCACATATACTTGTGGGTCATCAGCGCGGAGGGGCGGGGCTGCCGGGGCGGGGCCGGGGCAGCCTCGCGGTGCGGGCGGGGCGGCGAGGCGGCCCGGGCCGACGCGGGCAGGGTGG
>NC_041391.1:177620630-177753252 GCF_002162155.2 Triticum dicoccoides
GAGCCGGGGTGGCGGGACGGGGCGGGTGGCCGGGGCGGCGAGGCGGCCTGGGGCGGCAGGGCATGGCGGGGCGTGGCGGGGGCACGGGGTTGGGACAAGGAAGGGAGAAAGACATGGGGAGAGAGGGGCAGGGCTGGGTGTTTTGTTAGATAGGGCATGGCTCTTTGTCGTTCGCTAGCAGACGACAAAGAGTCTAGCTAACCGACGTTAGTTAGGCCACTTTCTTTGCCGTCTGCTAGCGGACGGCAAAGAAAGTGGCCGTTAGGTGGCTATGGTCAGCGGTCCACCCTGCCTCTTTGTCGTTAGCTAGCGGATGGCAAAGGTTCTATGCCATCAGCTAGCTGACAGCAAAGGTATTGCGGATGGCAAACAATTTCTTTTCCGTCAGCTGCTTATTTGTCGTCCTTTTTCCTCAAGCTGATGGCAAAGACCGTCTTTGCCATCAGTTAGCTGATGGCAAAGTTCCTGATTCTAGTAGTGTTGCCAGCCCGGCCCTGTTTCCAAGTGAGCATGCATGATTAGATTGTACTTTATGCTTTGAGTGGACAGTAACCAGTAGCAAGGCCATATGTACAGTACCCTATAACCAACGTGTAGTGATGCTTAAATGATATTTAACAGGGGCTACTAGGGAAGGTCTTATAGGTGAACTCACGTTAGTGGCGGGTGCAATGTCGCACCTACCATTGATAATCTGAAAATTACCAGTGGCGCGCACAAAAATCCGCCCGCCACTGCTATCGGCTTATAGTGGCAGGCGCCAGCTTGCGCCCACCACTTGTAATAAGTATCCATATTTACCGAGGGACAAATGTTACCAGTGACGAGCACAAACTGAAGCCCACCACTGGTAGTTGAGTTAACAGTGGCGGTCAGCAATACGGGCCCGCCACTGGTATTTTTTGGTTCCGTAGCAAATCTATGTAAAAACAGAAGTGATAGGCAGTAATTCATGCTCGCCACTATATAGTAGTGGCAAGCTTAATATGGCACCCATCACTTCATTTTTTCTGACCCGCCCAGGAAACCACAAAGGCCCATCAAAATCTTTCAAGAGATAACCCTTCTATCTGTCAAAAAAAGATAAAAGAAACAAAAGCTAACCCTAAGAGGGTGTTTGTTTCCAGGGACTTATTGGCTTAGGGACTTAAAAAAGTCCCTATAAGTCCCATCTAAACCAAACAGGAGGGACTTATAGGGACTTAAAGTGGGCATCTGAGACTTATGAAATAAGACTCGGGAGGGACTTATAGGGACTTATAGTTGTAATATGGTCTTATAGGGACTTATAAGTCCCAGGAACCAAACAGGTAGGGACTTTTTAGGGACTTGAGACTTATATAAGTTGGGACTAAAATAAGTCCTAGAACTTATGAACCAAACAAGCCAATCACGTCCGTCTCCTTCTCTCCAGCCGCCACACCTCTCGTATCTCTCCTCTCGAACCCCTCGTGTCTAGCCGCCAGATACTTCATTGTACCACCCCTCCCTATGGATCCCTGCCTACTTTGATCTACCGCGAGCAGCAGCGCCCGGCAACTGGCTCGTGGTCGCCCTGCAGCCCGGTGGCGGGCGCTCCTGGTCGTGCTCCCCAAAAGTGGCAGGAGAGAGAGATAGATCCATCGATCGAGCATCCGGATATGGAGATCCCGAGCCTATCATCGCCACCTAGCCCCGCAAGGAACCAGTTCATGTACAACAACTCACATGCTACGACCACGCTTGTGCGCTGCTCCACATTGCTGCGGGAGGTCGCCGGAGAAGACGGTGCCGCTATTGTGCCCGGCCTCTCACCACTTTGTATGTGCGCGCGTCGCCTCACCCGCGTCCACCACGCCTCCCTGGTTATCCCCACCCTCGGCCACCAATTCCACTCCACCCCTTTCCTTTTCTTTTCCTGTATGTATGAATGAAATTCCCTATTACACCCTCCGTCCGAAAAAGCAAGATGTGAGCGCACTACAAATGATATTTTGCAAAAAAGTCCTCGTAGTTTTAAACCTCTGAAAAATAGGCCTCTATCTTCTTCCTTTGCCCTCTGCCCGTCCCCCGCATGTCACCACGGTGAGCTGCCATCGAATTCCTCCATGCACAATGATGCGCCCACGAGCAGGTCATGCGCCACCTAGGAGCCCGCCCACTAGCCCACCAAAAAGCAGGACCCCCGCCGCCTACCCACAAGCAAGAACTCCGCCGCCTACCCACGAGTAGGACTGTCGCCACCCAAGACACAGCTCACAGCCCCCGATTTCGCAACTCACGGTTGCCGGATGGTGGTGGTGGTGGTGGTGGGAGACACCAATGCCCCCCAATCCCCTCCCCCACCTCTGCTACTGATGGCTGCTACTCCAATCCTCGTCCCGGCCCCTGCCTCTGCTGGTACTGGTCAATTGTCCTCCTGTTGTTGTCCTCTGTTTCAGTTTTAGTTAACAGATCCTGAAATTAAATTGACACAATATTTTCAATTATCCTCCTCGTTCTGATCCAATCCTCTATTTCAATTAACGGGTCCTTCAATTAAATTGACAGGTCATAGGAGATGTTAAATGTTAAATTGTTCTCCTGTTGTTGTCCAATTATCCAATTTATGCTTCAAATAGTGCACAATAGTAAACTAAAAACTATAGTTGGTCACTATTCTCCTGCTACTCTTGTTGTTCTCCTCCTCCTGCTACTCGATTGGCGATAATCTGTTAACTTGTCCTCCTCCTGCTGTTGTTGGATTGGCAATATCTCTTGGTTTTTTTTCACTATTCCAAACTGAAAGTTATAGTAAACTAAATTTAGTACTCCAATTCTTGCTGCAATAAACTGAAGTGTTTCTTGCTGCAACGATATGTAGAGCAATAGGAGTACTCCAATGTTACCTCAAACTGAAAATTTAATAGGAGTACACTGATCACTTAGAACAATAGGATTAAACTGAAATGTACTCCAGTTGTCATCCAGTAGGTTCATTGTTAGGTTCATCTAATAGGAGTATTTCTTGTAGGAAACTGAAAACATTCAGTACTCCAATGTTATCTCAAATAATGTTCAGATTATAAATAAAGAGTGCATGATTGTACCAAAAAGAATATATCAAATTCACTGTTAATTTGGAGTAGATCAAAATCAGAGAACCAAGAGTTCAAAACTCAGTGCATTGATCCTAGGCTGATGTTGATTATTCTTTGTACTCAAAATTTTCTACTCCTATCAGTCCAACAATGTTTTTGTTAAAAAAAATTGAATAAATGTATTACTGATCAAGTGTTTCAGAACTTCAAAACACTTAGAACACTTGCATGTTCTGTAATTTCAAACACAACTGATCATGTAATCTGAACAAATGTTGCAATGTTGATTAAAAATCAGTTAACTTTTGACTAGCAATAGTAGGCTATCAAGTACTCTAGGGCTTTGCTGCAGAAGAGATGCAATAATACATTTATTCTGGAGTGATTTCTCATTGTATTACAGTAATTAGTTGATCAAAATAAGTATGTCCTTAACATAAGGAAAACTTGATTTTGGTTAATTGAATAACATCCTAGTAACATCAGCATTAGCCCACATGCTTTGCAGCAACATTGCTAGTTTGCCTACAACATTGCTAGTACTCATGTTACTTTTGCTAGTTACTAGTTTTGCTGCTTATTCTTTCCTTGCATTTATATTCTTACAGAAAATTTGCCTACTCCAGTTAGAGCAAAGTGTTATGAATGAAATTGAAAATTTAGTTAGGAAAGTGTACAAATATTACTACAAGCACAAGCAATACTAACATTACACTAAACATGCCTGATTAGTTGAGGACCAGGAGTATAATGTTTGATGCCCACATCAACAATTTATGCCAACATTACACTGAACATGCATGCTTAGTTAAAATGATCATGTTCAGTATGCCTCTTGTAAATAATTCAGTAAACAATGGTTTATTTTTAGTAAATAATCAGTAAAAAGTGCCAGCATCAACTAGGTTTATTTTCCCTTTAAAGGATTCAGTAAATAATGGTTTATTTCCAAATTATATGCATGAGTAGTTTAAACTTCATGATCATGGCCAAGTTTAAACTAAGCATGCTGGAAATGGTGCCATGGAAGCCATTCTAGAAATGGTGCCATGGCGGCCTTTGTTGGTGCCATGGCATCCTCATATACTATTTTTTCTGTGTGCTCTTGTTATGATTATATGCTAACCATTCATTTTTTGTATACTCTTGTTATGAGTACATATAGGAGCGCACAAGTATGGATTTGAACTTGATAGCTCAAGAGGAAGAAGGTGATGCTATGGATTTGAACTTGATGGCTTAAGGGGTATATGAATCTCAACAAGATGAACAAGCTCAACAAGATGAACAAGCTAACAAGATGAACAAGCTCAACAAGGTGATGCTATGGATTTAAACTTGATTCCTCAAGAGGAAGAAGGTGATGCTATGGATCTGAACTTGATGGGTAAAGAGGAAGAAGTCGACGCTATTGATTTGAATTGGATGCCTTGGGAGGAGGATGAATCTCAACAAGATGACCAAGCTCAACAAGATGCGGAAGAGGAAGAAGCTCCAAAAGCTCAAGAGGAAGAATCTCAAGAAGCTAATGCACAAGATAATCCAAAAAGTAATGAGTTGTCACACAAGGAGAGGTTTGGTGTTTATTTTGCTTTGCGAGTAATCAAGCTCAAAGATGGATCAGTTCACCTATATGACAAGGTCCTCATTGCAACTCTATGAATGTTCACCTATGAACAGTTAAGAGAATATGGAAAGACGCCAAAAGCCAACTTGCCTTGGGCCAAGAAGTTGATGTTTCAAGAAAGAAGAAGGGGACCAGTGGTAGGAAGATAAAATATCTAGATCTATCGAGAACAGCCACGACCCCACTGAACAAAAGAAGAACAATCTGATCTCTTGCAAGGTGTTCAGGTGTTTCCCGCTCGACCCTACACGATAGGTTTCAATTGCAAGAGCTAAAACGCATCAGGAACACCGTCAAGCCCACCATCAAGCCACATAACAAGATTGCAAGACTTAAGTTCTGCATATCCATGATGGATGAGCAATGGATATCAACTCCCTGGCCTAGTTTCAAGCCAGTGACCAACATGGCACATATTGATAAAAAATGGTATGACATGACCCGAGTGAAGAATAGTTACTATGTACTGCCCGGAGAACCAGGAACCGAGTGCACTATTGATTACCCACAAGTATATGGGGTCAATTGTAGCCTTTTTGATAAGTAATAGTGTAGAACCCAATGAGGAGCAGAAGGAAATGACAAGTGGTTTTCAGCAAGGTAATGTCTGCAAGTGATAAAATTGTAAGTAGCAGACTAGTTTGATAGCAAGATATTTTGTAACGAGCAAGTAACGATAGTAGTAACAAAAATGCAGCAAGGTAGCCCAATCCTTTTGAGGCAAAGGACAAGCAAAAACAGCCTCTTATGATAAGCAAAGTGTTCTTGAGGGTACACGGGAATTTCATCTAGTCACTTTCATCATGTTGGCCTAATCCATGTTTGCTACTTTGATAATTTCATATGTGGGTGGACCGGTGCTTAGGTCTTGTTCTTACTTGAACAAACCTCCTACTTATGATTAACCCTCTCGTAAGCATCCGCAACTACGAGAAAAGTATTAAGAATAAATTATAACCATAGCATTAAACTTTTGGATCCAATCGGTCCCTTACGGAATAGTGCATAAACTGGGGTTTAAGCTTCTTTCACTCTCGCAACCCACCATCTAATAACTACTCCACAATGCATTCCCTTAGGCCCAAATATGGTGAAGTGTCATGTAGTCGACGTTCACATGACACCAATAAAGGAATCACAACATTCATATCATCAAAATATCGAACACATATCAAGTTCACATGATTACTTGCAACATGATGTGACAGCGTGGATTTTGCCTTCTCTCTTTTTCTGGACTTTCAGTTGCATTTGCTTTGGATTTGGAGTTTTGAATCAATTCAATTGGACTTGAACACTTGGGCCTACCCGTGATTTTCACCCAAGTGACCCATCCACCTCTAACTCACCTTTCCTTCTCTGAAAAACTCCAACAAAAGCCCAAGGAATATTTTTCATAAAAGAAAAATATTCATTTTCTTCCGTGAAAATCATTTTAGAGAAGTATGCTCCAAAGCAACCCCTAGATTTCTTGCTCCAAAAATCTTGAATAAATTCACAAATATTCTTTGAACCCTAGGGCACCTCACTGAGCAAAAATATTGCATAAGTTTTTGTAATATTTTTGTTACGGAAAATCATTTATGTTCTGGATAGAATGATCACTTTGCACAGCAAGTATATTTTTGCTTGATATTTTGGGGCTGATCTTTTTTGAGCTTGATTACCCTCCTAATAGATTGCTAAACCCCAAAGCACAACCCTTAGTTCTCACTAAATTTTTCTCAATGAAGCTCACAAGTTTTTGTCCAGAAACTTGCCAGGAAGATAGCCACTCCCACAGTGCACCAACCTTGCAAAACGACCAAAACTAGTAAGAACTAACTACCAGACATGATGTTTGTGCTTAGCTCAGCCTGATGCCAAAATTCACGTGGTGACCACGTTCGTCCAAGGGGGTTGGCATGCGTCCGATGTGCTCTGCGTTGCGCCGGCTCCTCTATTTCGTGTGTGCTCGCTGCCCAGGCTGCTGCACCTTGCCAAACTGCGCCAACATCTTTGTTTGAACCTCCATAACTCCACCCTGGTGCTCGCCAATGCCAGAGCTTGCCACAGTGAGCACGGGCACGACGCTGCCAAGGCAATAGTGCGCCTGTGCCCATGTGCTCGTCGCGTACCGTGCTCCTGTGCTCGTCGCAACTCGTCTACATCCCCCGCGTGATCTCCAGCGTCTTCTCCCCCTCTCACTGACGCCATTCGTCGCCGGGCGACCCTCGAGAGAGCTCCTACGAGCTCTCGATCCCTGCCTCGGCCTCGCCTATAAACAGAGCCCCCCCATGCTCGTTTCTCTCCACACACACACACTCAGCACACCTCCACACTCCCGTAGGAAGCCGCAGCCCGGCCGGGCAGGCCTCTAGCACCGTCCCCGCCCCGAGCTCGTCGGTGATCCCCGTCCTCTGCCCCTCCCTCTCTAGAGCCGCTCGAGCTCAACTGACCACTCCGGCGTGTTCGTGGTGATCCACTGGTGCGTGCTGGTGCTGTTGGAGCTGCTGGACTAGCCCTGCTTCGCCGGAACCACCATCTCCGACAAGCTCCACCCGCTGTCGCTGCTGGAGAGCTTCGTTCCGACCCCATCCGGCCACCCCTAGCCACGATATGGGTATGGGCAGGTGCGCCTCGATCTCCTCTACAACCCTATCCCTCTAGATCTCGCCGCCGGGTACTCCTTGCCAGAGAAAGCACCGTTGCCGCGCCGCCCGCCTCTATTTCTCTCCCCTCCCCCTCTGACCTGACCACTAGGGCCCACTGTCAGCCACTCAGGATGCGGCCAAAGCGGTATGACTGGTGGTGCCCAGGCGGTTTACGCCTTCAACGTCAACCCCCTCTGGTTTTTCTTTTTATTCAAATTTAGTACTAATTTGACAAAAACTTTGACTAGTTGTAACTTTTATTCTACAAGTCCAAATGAGTTGATTCTCTTTGCATTATGTTCTTACTGGAAAATCCTAGCAGCACACCCAAGATGGGATTTTTCTTTGATGCCTACAATTTCTGGTATTTTTCAGAAGTGTTCTTGATATTTTCTTTTTTTCATTTCATTTATTGTCAGAAGGTGAAGCTTGTCTTGAAGGCATCCAGGAGGAGTGTGAAGCTCATCTGCACTAAGGCGAGCCATAACAACATTGTCATGGTGTCTTTGCAATATCCATGATTTTTTACTTGAATTTATATGATATTCATTGCATATAGTATTAAAATAAATAATGCTTGTGTGTTATTTAGTTTGTCATGATCAAAATGCTTAGTTAACAGAAATGAATGATTGAACTAGTGAGATATAGCTTGAGTAATTGATCTAAGTAAATTTGTCATGGCTCTGGTATTATGATCATCGGTATTATTTTTCCTTTATGCAAAAATGAGTAAAATGCCAACTAAAGTGATGAGTAGAAATAACCAGTAAGAAAGGACCAGAAATGTTGAAAGTTGAGTTTGTGCAAGTAGAACTTTGAATGAGGTTGATTTGTTGTGATATGTGATGCATGATATATGGTTGCATGAGCATGGCATATTGTGACTCGAGCATTTTTATTTTCAGGTTAAACCTGATGATAATTGAATTTGAACATAAAGTTTGTCGGGTCATGGTGCCACTGAATCGGGCTGACAAGTGCAACCACATTTAACTTAGTATGGGGAGGCTGTTAGTCGTTCCGTTGTCATGCATTTTATCGGTGCCTCCAACAAGGGAAGGTTATGGGCGTGCATTACCCTAGCCCGGTAAGCAGACATAACCTTGTGGACCTGCTGTTGTTATGGTACCTTTTCCCCGTTTGGGACTGTTTATTTGCCTTCACGGTGGTTGTTTTGCCTTTGGTAGGCTCGGTCACCCATGACTGATCCCAATGGGGAGTTGGTCGGAGTGGCTGTAAGAGTGTCATGGCAGTGGGAGGGTTCTGTCGGAATGTTGTTGGTCCACCCGAATGGGAGTGCGAGGCCATGAGTTCTGTGGTGTGGGTAAAGTGCGCTACCTCTGCAGAGTGTATTAATCTATTGATAGTCGTGCCCACGGATAAGGGCCCAGTTCGTAAGTAAGTCACACCATGGATCAACTTTCATAAATAAATCTTGCACACTAAGTTTATTTGCATTGCACTGGTTGAATCATGATGATGTCAGTGGGACTGACGATTGTGGTATCACTTGTGATCCGGGAGTGATCACTTTTTGGTGACGAGGTAACCGTTGAGCCAAGTATGGTTCTGTTCGTGATCCGTCGTGATCACCGTTCGCTTGTGAGGCAACCTGTTGGTAAGAGAGTCCGAGTGACTCAATGCACAAGTTTGGTTTCACTGCATGAGTAGCACGTTGATGTTTGCATTGAACTTTCTTAAATGCCATGATATTGTTTGTCATTATGGTTTTTTTTGTGAGCTTTCAAGTACTTTCAATGTACTGACCTAGCGTGTTATGCCAGCTTTCAGGAAAGTCTAACTAGATCAGAGTGATGTCGTGTCTAGACCGAGTCCACATCGGTGTCCTTGTGCTATGGAGTCCCGCTACATCGTTGTTCCGCTGTCGTGTAGATGTCGTGCTCGAGGCCCCTTTATGTTCACTAAATAATGTACATATTGTTCAGCCGCACCGAGTGTGCCACTTGCCCTCGCTACTTGATGCAATGTCACACTATGCTTCCGCTAGTTTCAATAAGCGGTGATTTCTGCACCAAGATGTTGTGTATTGCCAGAAGACATGATCTCTGGGTTGGCAATGCAAGGTAAACCGGTCGCTCTGAGTCAGGATGCCACAACGCTTGGTATCAGTGATGTGCTGACTGTAGGACACGCTAGACCCCGACACGCGAAGTAAACGTTAGTTAGTTTGCAAATTGAGTGTTGTAACTATTTGCATCTGGATGTTGCACTGCATTGCATGCATTAGACTTATTGTTATTTCTAACTGGTTAATGGTTGAGTGTAGATGGCTCCGGTGTTATATCCATGTCGGTTGCGGCTGATGCCCTACACTTCTCTGCATCTCCTTCTTAGCGTGTGGCGTCGACTGTACCCTCACGGTGACGACCTAGCATATCGGGTGTACTGAGAGCGTCTAGCCAACTCCGTGTATGAGTATCATGCCGTGGTTACTTGATACGTCTCTGTCGTATCTATAATTTTTTATTATGCCATGCCAATATTTTACAACTTTTACATACTTGATACAACTTTTACATACTTTTGGTAACTTTTTATACTATTTTTGGGACTAACATATTGATCCAGTGCCCAGTGTCAGTTCCTATTTGTTGCATGTTTTTGTTTTGCAGAAAACCCATATGAAATGGAGTCCAAACGGGATGAAAACTGACGGAGATTTTTTTGGAATATTTATGAATTTTGGGAAGTGGAATCAACGCGAGACGATGCTCGAGGGGCCCACAAGGCAGGGGGCGTGCCCCTTTCCCTCATGGACACCCCGTAAGGCGGTTGTTGCCCTTCTTTCGCTGCAAGAAAGCTAATATCCGGATAGACATCGTGTTAAAATTTCAGCCCAATCGGAGTTACGGATCTCCGGGAATATAAGAAACGGTGAAAGGGCAGAATCAGGAATGCAGAAACAGAGAGAGAGAGGCAGAGAGACAGATCCAATCTCGGAGGGGCTCTCGCCCCTCCCACGCCATGGAGACCATGGACTAGAGGGGAAACCCTTCTCCCATCTAGGGAGACGGTCAAGGAAGAAGAAGAACAAGGGGGCTCTCTCCCCCTCTCTCCCGGTGGCGCCGGAACACCGTCGGGGCCATCATCATCACCGTGATCTACACCAACACCTACGTCATCTTCACCAAGATCTCCATCACCTTCCCCCATCTATCTATAGTGGTCCACTCTCCCGCAACCCATTGTACCCTCTACTTGAACATGGTGCTTTATGCTTCATACTATTATCCAATGATGTGTTGCCATCCTATGATGTCTGAGTAGATTTTCGTTGTCCTATCGGTAATTGGTGAATTGCTATGATTGGTTTAATTTTCTTGTGGTTATGTTGTTGTCCTTTGGTGCCCATAATTTAATCGCGTGGGTGGATCACACCATAGGGTTAGTTGTTTGTTGATAGGACTATGTATTGGAGGGCAAGAGTGACAGAAGCTTCAACCTAGCATAGAAATTGATGCATACGGGATTGAAGGGGGACCAATATATCTTAATGTTATGGTTGGGTTTTACCTTAATGAACGTTAGTAGTTGCGGATGCTTGCTAATAGTTCCAATCATAAGTGCATAGAATTCCAAGTCAGGGATGACATGCTAGCAGTGGCCTCTCCCACATAAAACTTGCTATCGGTCTAGTAAAGTAGTCAATTGCTTAGGGACAATTTCACAATTTCTACCACCACTTTTCCACACTCGCTATACTAACGTCATTGCTTCTTTACCTAAACAGCCCCTAGCTTTTATTTACGTGCTCTTTATTATCTTGCAAACCTATCCAACAACACCTACAAAGTCCTTCTAGTTTCATACTTGTTCTATAGCGAACGTTAAGCGTGCGTAGAGTTGTATCGGTGGTCGATAGAACTTGAGGGAATATTTGTTCTACCTTTAGCTCCTCGTTGGGTTCGACACTCTTACTTATTGAAAGAGGCTACAACTGATCCTATATACTTGTGGGTTATCATTACTCTGCGCACCAGTTCGTCAGCGGGTTCTTACACTCATACCTCTCGGAGCGGTTATGCATCCACCGCCGCTCAGGCTGTCCAGTATGCTGCATTCAAGAATATTGTTGAGTTACACTATGCTGAGGCTCGGATGCAGAACCACACAGGTTTTCATTTCTACCCATCTCTGCACGATGATGGTCGTGTTTGATTTCATTTCGTTGATCTGGCGTCTAATAGTGACACTAGCCACCTTTCTCGATATATCACTGCTAGTTATCTTCTGATTCACGAGTTGGCTCGAGAGCTGAATCGTGCTCGTTTTTCTTTAGCCGCCGTTAGATCCTACCCTTCTCTACCTTCTATGGGATTTACTCCTTATATTGTGCCTAGTTCTAGCTTGCCTATTTCTCCGGTTACTCCCCCAAGTAACTCGGGCACCTCAACGGTGAACCCACATAGTGCTCCCGCTGAGTGGGCGTCTCTTCTTGCTACCCCCGCAGCTCCCATGATCCCTTCTCACCCCACGCCTAACCATGAGGGAGATCCCTCGAGGCAGCGTCGTCGCATTACCTTTGACCCGGAGGTTTCGGTTGGCGTCATCAGTTCAGGATCTAGGCCTGACTCGGGAGAGGATCCAGCAGCACCGGCAGAGTCATAGAACGTCTGAGTATCAGCAGTGGTCATGTGATGTACGGATGTAGTTGTATGAGCCATGATGCATGTATGAGAGTAGTCGCACCCGTCATAATGTCTACCTTTCATGTATGAGTCTATGTATAATTATGTTGGAACCTTTTATTCGATCGATGTGTTTCTCGGTTTGCTCGTTTGCTTTTCCGGGTTTGTCGCTGGCTTTTCTTCCCATGATTGGATGTTTCTCATCAGGTTGCTCTTATTGGGAAAAATAAATAGTAGGCTGATGCAGGGAGGCAACAGCATGCAGGCTTGTGAGGATGTCCCTGTTCGTTGCTTAGCAAGACAGGCAAGACACTCCCCTGAGCCGTATTCGCAACTGCTGCCTCCACCGCCAAATCCACCCTCCACTGAAAAAATTATGCGCATGTTTGAGGAAAGAAGGAACAATGATCTGATTAAGATATTGAAAAGTGTGCAGGCTATGGTTGGGAAGAATGGAAGTCAAAATGGTCATCACTCCAAGCTGTCAGATTTTCAAAGGACTAAGCCTCCCAGTTTCAGTCAAGTAGTTGACCCTTTGGAAGCAGATGACTGGTTGTGAACTATTGAGAAGAAACTTGAGATTGCTCACATTGATGAAGCTGACAAGGTTCCGTTAGCTATCCACTATCTTGCAGGAGTCGTTGCTATATGGTGGGATAATGTTAAAGCTCTGTGGCTTGCAGGAGAAGAAAATACTTGGACTAATTTCAAGGACCAATTTCTCAAGTATCATCTTCCAGCTGGTATCATGAAGGTCAAGCAACACGAATTTCTTGGTCTCACTCAGGGAAGTCTATCAATAAGTGAATATTTGCACAAGTTCAACCATCTGGCCAGTTATTCCCTTTATGATGTGGCCACGGAAGAAAGAAAGATCGACAAGTTCCTTGGAGGATTAAATCAACATCTCAGGAGTGCTCTCTGCATGCTCGACTTTCCAGATTTTCAATCTCTGGTGAACAAGGCCCTCATTGCAGAAAGAGAGTACAAGCCTGTGCAAGACAACCGACCCACAAATAATGACCACAAGCGTAAATTTGAGCCGAAGAAGGACAAACAACCCATTCAGAAGGCCCATACCTGGCAACAGACAAGTGGAGTATAAACCAAATTGGCAGCAGAATGTGAACAAGACCACTACTCAAGTCAATAATGTTGTGACCAGCCTAGTGCACGTGGAGCATCAGCGCAACAATGCCTGCTTTAATTGTGGCCTGACCGAACAGTATGCCAGGTAGTGTCCCAAGAAGTCAAATGCTCCGTTCCGGCCGCAAGTCAATCACATGGGGCAATATCATACCCAGAAGCTCGTCCAAGGGCAAGTTCATAACCTCTCTGCAGATGAAGCCCTGGAAACCCTGAAGTCGTCATTGGTATGTTTCTCGTTAATAACATACCTGCAATAATTTTATTTGACTCTGGGGCTTCCCACTCTTTTATTTCTTGGAGTTTCGTTGCCCAAAACAAATTTACTTGCTCACTTTTGGGAAAAACTATGCTGGTCCAATCCCCGGGATCCGTGATCAAAAGCCATCTGGTCTGCAAAAATTTGGAGATACATCAAGGGAGTCTGTTTTCCAACCACTTTGATAGTCATCGAGTCTGCCAAGCTGGATGTTATTTTGGGAATGAACTGGTTGGCTCAATATCAAGTATGCATAAATTGTGTGACCCGAGAAGTCACCCTGACAAATCAGGAAGGGCGAGCCATAAAATTTTATGCCTGCAAAGGCATACCCAAAAGGGAGATGGTCTTCACTGCAGTAGCCGAAGAATTGGATATGATTCCTATGGTCAGTGAATTTCCCGATGTATTCCCCTAAGAATTGCCCGGAATGCCTCCAGGCAGAGAGCTTGAGTTTTGCAATTGATCTTGTACCTGGGACTGCACTGTTGTACAAAAAGTATTATCAGATGCCTTCCTCCGAACTCATGGAATTAAAGAAGCAGTTGGATGAGATGCTGCAGAAAGGATATATCCACCCAAGTTCGTCGCCATGGGGATCACCTGCAATATTTGTAGACAAGAAAGACGGTGGTCTCAGAATGTGCGTGTACTACCGTCAGTTGAACGATGTCACCATCAAGAACAAATACCCACTACCAAGGATTGATGATTTGTTCGATCAGCTCAGTGGTGCAAAAGTATTTTCCAAGATTGATTTAAGGACCGGATATCATCAACTGAAGACCGAGAAGGAAGATATTACTAAGACCGTGTTCACTACTCGTTATGGTCTCTATGAATATACGGTGATGTCCTTCGGTCTCAAAAATGCCCCCGTCTTTTCATGCATATGATGAATAAGGTGTTCATGGAATTCTAGGATAAGTTTGTGGTGGTTTTCATTGATGGCATTCTCATATACTCTAAAAGTGGCGAAGAACACAAGGAACACCTCCGAGCAGTCTTACAGAGACTCTATGACCATCAATTGTATGCAAAATTCAGCAAGTGTGAGTTTTGGCTCAAACAAGTCGGATTTCTGGGGCATGTTCTAGCAGCAGAAGGTATCGCAGTGGATCCCAGCAAAGTGAAAGATGTGCTTGATTGGGCGGCACCCACGACGGTATCCGAAGTCTGGAGTTTTCTTGGATTAGCTGGATTCTACCGTCGGTTCATTGAAGGATTCTCCAAAATTGCCAAGCCAATGACAGAACTCCTCAAGAAAGACAAGAAGTTTTAACGGACTGAGGATTGCGAGCAGAGCTTTAATGAGCTCAAAATTAGATTGACATCAGCACCAGTCCTGACTCTTCCAGACACTTACCGCAGCTTTGATGTGTACTGTGATGCATCCAGAAAGGGGATTGGGTGTGTACTTATGCAAGACGGCAAGGTGGTAGCTTGCGCATCTCGCCAGCTACGACCTCATGAAGGAAATTATCCTACACATGATTTGGAACTGGCCACTATTGTGCACTCTCTAAAGATTTGGAGACATTACCTCATTGGGAAGAGATGTCAAATATTTACCGACCACAAGAGTCTCAAATATATCTTTACTCAGCCAGACTTAAACCTTTGACAGTGAAGATGGCTCGAGTTAGTCAAGGACTATGATCTGGGAATAAATTACCATCCGGGAAAATCCAACATGGTGGCTGATGCCCTCAGTCGCAAGCCTGCCAGTTTAAACGCCATGCTGGAATCTTTGCCTCCAGAACTCCAGCAAGAGATCACCCAGCTCAACTTGGTAATTGTGAATGCCGGTCTTGCAAATATTTTGGAAGTAGCCCCTACTCTAGAAGAAGAGATATGTGTGGCACAGGTTGATAACAAGATTCTGAAGGATATCTCCAACGTATGCGCGAACGCAAGACTCAGGATTTCTCAAAGTACGCACTGGGTACACTCAGGTTCCAAGGAAGGATATGCGTACCTGAGGAAGAAGATTTGAGGAAGAAAATTTTGGCAGAAGCACACAAATCCTCATATTCGGTACACCCAGGCAACACCAAAATGTACGAAGACCTTCGGCAGATATTTTGGTGGGATGAAATGAAAAGGGACATCGCATATTTTGTCGCTTGTTGTGACATCTGCAAAAAAGTAAAGGCGAAACACCAGAAACCCGCCGGACTTCTCCAACCTCTACCCGTCTCACACTAGAAATGGGATGATGCCTACATGGACTTTATGACCGGTCTACCCAGAACTCGCCGAGGCAATGATGCTATATGGGTCATAGTGGACATGCTGACTAAAGTGGATCAATTTATTCCCATCCGCACCACCTTTCGCGCTGATCAACTTGCACAATTATATGTATCCCGGATTGTCTGTCTGCATGGAGTGCCAAAAACAATCACTTCAGACCGAGGTTCATTGTTTACCTCTACATTTTGGTCCCGACTCCATCAAGCCTTGGGGACCGCTCTCAAATATAGTATCGCCTATCATCAAGGCCGGCCCTGAGGGGGGCAGCACGGGCGGCCGCCCCGGGCCCCTAGGATCGAGGGGCCCCCTCCCAGGTAATTCCGTGAAGGTAAAGCAGCCCATAAGCCATAGCTTCTCGTGGGAAAAGAAGAAGCCAGATCCAAATAGAAAGGGACGGCATGCAGCAGCGTAAGCATGTAAATCGCTTCAATCAGCGTACGAACAGGATGGAAAAAAGAGCAAGTATGCACGTAAATCACATTGTGCCGTTATTATTATTACAAGACACTCTCCTGCAGCAAAACAAAAAGATCGTGCGACATCAGTTCATCCCTAATTTCCTATTCTCTGTTCCATGGATTCAAAAGTCCAGATCCCAGGTCGCGCAGGGCAGACTGTTCTCCCGACACTGAATGCAGCGACGATGCAGCACGCACATCACCGAGCGTCTGCCACCAGAAAACGCCATCGCATCATCGCCGAGCGTCCAGCCACTGACGCCGAACTAATCAATCCAAGGTATATCATACTGTAATTTTCCTACAATTTTTAGTAAAACTTCATGCTAGAGGAAGAAATAGTTTGATCAAAGTGGTAGCCAAGAAGGAATTCTAGAAGTTGGAAGGATTTTCATGTTAAATATTGTTTGTTTTAATTGATCACTTCTTTGAAGAAAGAATTTTCAAAAACTCATGGTGTTTAAAGATTTATTCGGATTTACGTATTGTATTGGTGATTGTTGCATCAGCTAAAAGGATGCTTTCCAGCTTGAAATTATTGACGAACAAATTATGTATCGAGAAGAAATCGGTGGATGAGATCGACATCGACACAATCGTAAGTGGCTTTGCATCGAAGAATTTACAAGAAAATTTGTAGGTAAATTGTATAAGTTATTTTATATAAATATTGGCTTTTGGATGCATTTAAGTAATTGTAGATAACATTTTGTAGATGCATATATTATTTATCATTGCTTTTTTAGAATCATTATTTATCATTGCTATGATGTTTATATTAAGGGGCCTCATATTTTACTTTCGCCTTGGGCCCCCAAAATCTTAGGACTGGCCCTGCCTATCATCCACAGACAGACGGTCAGACCGAGCGAGTAAATCAAATCCTTGAAGATATGCTTCGAGCATGTGCCTTAGCCCATGGACCCAAATGGGAAGATTGTCTGCCATATGCGGAATTCTCATACAACACCAGTTTTCAAACCAGTCTGAAAATGTCACCATTTGAAGCTTTGTACGGCCGTAAGTGCCGCACTCCATTAAATTGGTCTCAAACCGGAGACAGCCATATCTTTGGTACTGATCTGATATTGGAGGCAGAGAGACAAGTCAAGGAAATTCGAGATAGATTACAACTGGCTAAGTCACGACAGAAGAGTTATTATGATGCCAAACATCGTAAAGTTAGTTTTGAACCTGGTGAACACGTGTATCTCCGAGTCACCCCCATGAAGGGAGTCAAGAGATTTCAGACCCGAGGCAAATTGGCACCAAGATATATTGGTCTATTTCCGGTCATGGCACGAGTTGGCACAGTTGCTTATCAGTTGGAATTGCCACCAGAATTGTCAGAAGTACACAACGTGTTCCACGTGTCACAGCTGAGAAGGTGTATTTCACCACCCGAGAAGAGGACTGATATGACAGAAATTGAGCTTGCCAAAGATTTAACTTATGAGGAGAGACAGTTCAGAATCTTGGATGAGGCGGAAAGGGTCACACACAGCAAAGCGATCAAATTTTACAAGGTCCAGTGGGAGCATCACACCGAAGAAGAAGCAACCTAGGAAAGAGAGGAATTTTTAAGGACAACCTACCTAGAATTGTTTTCCCAAGCAACCGAATCTCAAGGACTACATTCATATTAAGTGGGGGAGGCTTGTGACAGCCTGAATTTTGCCTTCTCTCTTATTCCGGACTTTCAGTTGCATTTGCTTTGCATTTGGAGTTTTGAATCAATTCAATTGGACTTGAACACTTGGGCCTGTCGTCGTTCTGGGAACGGGGGTCCCCAGACTTGCCTGCCTGCGGTGTGGCTCAAGGAGTGGCCCAGCGCGGCCCATCTTCATCAGCTCAAGACCCTCGCGAGGGGCCAAGCCTCACAGGGCGGACGACGCAAGGCTTCCGCAGGAACGGCCTCACCAAGAAGGCTCGTGAGGAGGCGGAGAGATCAAGGTAGGGGTACCTCGCAAGGTGCTCATAACGTAAGCCATGATGATCGAGACCAGGCGGGCGCCGGCCAGCGCAGTGTCCTTATTTCCCCTTTGGTGCTAAGGGGGCAAGCGCAGGCGCGGAGTACCGAGGCATCAAGCAAAGGTTTCCATATCGATGCAACAAGACCAGGACTAGGAGGACGGCAAGACGGAGGTCACCGTGGAGCCCAAGACAACATCATCGCCAGTGCCTTTGGCAGTCGAAGACCAACTTTAGTCAGGATAAGTTGTACTAGATGTTCCCCTTCAAATCCCACCATTGTGGAATCCCTTCCCTCTCAATATTTGGGAAGAGGACCAAGGCCTATATATATAGGGCTAGCCACCACAGTAGAAAGCATCTCATCCAGAGCCAACGGAGACGGATCGATCCCTCCTCAAACACACCACCACAAGGACTCCTCCCCTCGCGAGGCAGTTCTTCCCCCTGTACTGTTCATCATCAGCCCCTGAGGCAATCCACCACACCACAAACTAGAGTAGGGTATTACACCACAATGGTGGCCTGAAGTAGTATAAACCTTGCGTCCCTTGGGTTGTTCGTGTAGCTTAGATCCATAGCGAGGCGTTGGGACGTGGATCGGTAGGGAAAGGATATTCACGCGCACCACAGAGTTCGAACCTTAAGGGTTTTGCCGGAACCTGATATCCGACATTTGGTGCGCCAGGTAGGGGTGCATCGGAGCTCTCCCTTCCGTCGACCCGCTCTCCACCAACACCGCGCTTCACCCTCATGGCGAACAACGCGCCGCCCACTCCGGCTGCCGATGCCAACACTAAGGCTAGGGGGCTCCGAGCCTTGGCCCCTGCCTTACGACAAGTGCGGTGGCTAAACAAGTTCAAGCCAGAGATGCCGCCGCGCTATGACGGTGCGACAAATCCACTAGCTTTCCTGCTGGCCTATGAGGAGGTCGTCCTCAAGGCCGGGGGCGACGACAAGGTCATGGCTAACTGGCTTCCCATGGCCCTCACCGATGTTCCGCGCATGTGGTTGCTCCACCTGCCAACGGCTTTGGTGGCCTCCTGGGAGGAGCTGGGCGACCTCTTCCTCGCCCATTATGTCGCGCCGGCGCCCCCGGTCATCGCAGCTCTCCTGGGCGGATCGCAAGCGCCACCGTCGGGCCGCCACGTCAAGCCGTTTGTTCACCAGATCGGCGCCGCCCTCACGCGTTGTGAAACCCCTCCGGGTTGGGTGGTGCCCAAGGCCGACTTGACCTTCAGCTTGGACGATCACCCCACCAACACCGCCATCTTGGGTGCGCTCCCGATGATGTGCACTCCCACCATCTGCCAGGTGGCCCTCACCAGGACCCTCATCGACGGCGGTGCCAGCCTCAACATGCTCTCGGTGGAGGCCTTTAGCCTCCTCCATGTGCCCCTGGAGCGACACTGACCCAGCAAGTCCTTCTCGGGCGTCGGAGGCGGCTCCACTAGCTCCCTGGGGCAGATCCGCCTCCCGGTGACCTTTGGCACCCACGACAACTTCCGCACGGAGCTGGTCGACTTTGACACCACCTCCATCGGCCTCCCGTACAACGCCATCCTCGGCTATCCTGCCTTGGCCCAGTTCATGGCAGCAACCCATCCGGCCTACAACCTCATGAAGATGTCCGGGAGCAGCGGTGTCCTCACCGTAGCTGGAGATACAAAGGATGCTCTGCAGGCGCTCAAGCTCGCCTTTAGGGCGGCCGCAGTGGCGCGGCCCACCAGCACCGACACTCTGAAGGCCAAGGGGGCTGCGCCAACCAAGAAGAAGCAGTTGTTCACCCAAGACAAGGCAGAGACTAAGCAGGTACCAGTCGATGAGGATGGATCCTCTGACGCCACCTTCACCATAGGCGCCGATCTCGACCCCGAGCAAGAGGAGGCTCTAGTGAAGTTCTTGCGCGCGAACAAGGAGGTGTTCGCATGGGAACCCAAGCAGCTAGCGGGGGTCCCAAGGCAGGTGATCGAGCACCACCTAAACGTGTGACCCAATGTGCGCCCCGTGAAGCAGAAGGCAAGGCGACAGTCCACCGAGAAGCAGGCCTTCATCTTCCAAGAAACCCGCAAGCTAGAAGCCGTGGGAGTCATTCGCGAGGTCCGCTACCCGGAATGGCTGGCAAACCCTGTTATTGTGACAAAGAAGGGTGGAAAGGAGCGCATGTGCGTCGACTTCACCAACCTCAACAAGGCCTTCCCTCAAGATCCGTTCCCACTCCTCCACATCGACCAAATCATCGACTCCACCACTGAGTGCGACCTGTTGTGCTTTCTGGATGCCTTCTCTGGCTATCACCAAATCAAGATGGCGGTAGAAGACGTGGAAAAAACAGCCTTCCTGACCCCATGTGGGGTGTACTGCTACACCTGCATGCCGTTCGGACTGCACAATGCAGGCGCAACCTTTCAGCGACTGATGCATATCACCTTGGGCCGACAGCTCGGGAGAAACGCCGAAGCCTACGTCGACGACATCATGGTGAAGTCTCGGGATGCCAAGACCCTGATACAGGACCTAGAAGAAACCTTCGCGAGCCTTTGTGAAGTGGACCTGTGGCTCAACCCGGAGAAGTGCGTGTTCGGCATTCCTTCTGGCAAGCTTTTGGGATTCCTTGTGTCCCACAGAGGTATCGAGGCTAACCCAGAGAAGGTCAAGGCAATCGAGGACATGAGTCCGCCGCAAACCCTCAGGGAAATGCAGAAGCTCACCGGGCGAGTAACTGTGTTAGGGCGCTTCATCTCCAAGCTGGGGGAACGTGCCCTGCCCTTCTTCAAGCTGATGAAGAAGAGGGGCCCGTTCGAATGGACACAAGAGGCTGATGAAGCATTCCAAGACCTCAAGAAGTACCTGACCAGCCCTCCGGTGATGGTGGCGCCGCGCCCTTAGGAGCCCTTGGTGCTCTACCTCGCCGCCACACCCTACTCCACCAGCGCAGCTCTGGTGGCGGTTCGGGAAGAGCGCCAAGCCAAGGCTGCATCGCGGACGACTACAGCCCCGACCACTACAGCTCCATACCGAGAAAGCCTTGCGAAGACCACAACCTCAACAAATGGGGACCAGCCTCAACAGGAAGACGCCCCCGAGGCTGAAGGGGCCTCGTCAGGTAGCCAGGCGCTGGGGGCTCCGACGTCTAGGAGGCGCCTAACCCTCTGGAGGGCATGGGCCTCATCAGCACATCCACCCTTGTTGAGCATCCGGTGTACTTCGTTAGCACGATGTTGTGGGATGCTAGGGCACAATACCCCATGCCTCAGAAGCTCTTGCTCGCATTATTGGTGGCGTCGCGTAAGTTGTGGCATTACTTCCAAGGTCACCCCATCAAGGTTGTCTCAGCCTACCCATTGGAGTGGGTGCTCAAGAGTCCCAACTCCGCTGGAAGGGTCACTGAATGGAACATCGAGCTGCAAGCGTTTCACTTGGAGTTCAGCACGACCAGAGTCGTCAAAGGAGTCGCACTAGCAGATTTTGTGGCAGAACGGATAGAGGCGTCAGGGCTCGAGGCAGGTGAAGATCGGTCACTTTCCCCAGGAAGCGAGGCGCCAGACGGCTAGGTTATGTACTTCGATGGGGCATTCTCGCGACATGGCGTAGGGGCTGGCGTGGTGCTTATATCCCCCGCTCAGGACAAGCTCTATTATGTCGTGCAGCTCTGCTTCCAATAGGGCGAGAAGGTTTCCAACAAAATAGCAGAATATGAGGGCCTCATAGCAGGCTTAAAGCTCGCGGTCGCGCTGGGGGTGAAGCGCCTCATCATCAAGGGTGACTCACAGCTCCTCGTCAACTTCTCCAACAAAGTATACGAGCCCAGGGACGAGCACATGGAGGCGTATCTTGCGGAAGTGTGCAAGATGGAAAAGCAGTTTTGGGGGCTGGAGTTGCAGCACGTGCCTCGTGGCACGAATCAGGAGGATGATGACATCGCCAAGAGGGCATCGAGGCGGCTGCCTCAGGAGCCTGGCGTCTTCGAGGAACGACTCTTCAAGCCCTCAGCGGCACCGACACTATCAAGCATAGTGCAACCTCGCGAGGAGCTCCCTCAACCGCCTGCCTCAGGAGCCTCGCCCTGTGGCCCGACCTTAGGAGCACGCATGCTCCTGGTGCTGGAGCCTCAGGAAGGATGCTGGACTACGGAGCTCAAGGATCACCTAATGCAAGGGACTCTACCAGAGAAAGAAGAGGACGCGGAACGCGTGGCCCGGCAGGTCACGGCCTATTGCATCCAAGACGGAGAGCTCTACCGGAAGCGGCCCAACGGCGTTTCCCTGTGTTGCGTCTCCAGGGAACAGGGGAAGGAGTTGCTGGCAGACATTCACGATGGAGACTGTGGGCACCACTCGTCATCAAGGACCCTCGTCGGGAAGGCGTTCTGCAGCGGGTTTTACTGGCCTACAGCACTCAACGGCGCAATCAAGCTAGTAAAGGCTTGTGAAGCCTGTCAATTCCACGCCAAGCAGATTCATCAGCCATCTCAGGGCCTGCAGAACATTCCACTCTCGTGGTCATTCGCGGTTTGGGGGCTGGACATCTTGGGCCCGTTTCCTCGGGCGCCAGGGGGCTACCGCTACCTCTACGTTGCCATCGACAAGTTTACCAAGTGCGCAGAGGTGGAAGCCATCCGCACCATCCCAGCTGGCTCCGCAGTCAAATTCATCAAGGGCCTCATGAGTAGATTCGGGGTGCCTAATCGCATCATCACCGACAACGGTTTGCAGTTCACCAGCAGTCTCTTCAAAACATATTGTGCTAATCTTGGAACACAGATATGATACGCTTCTGTGGCACACCCTCGGAGCAATGGCCAGGCTGAACGCGCCAACGCAGAGATCCTGAAAGGCCTCAAAACCAGGACCTTCAAGAAGAAGCTGGAGGCCTGCGGCAGGGGCTGGTATGACGAGCTCCAGTCCATGCTATGGTCCATCCGCACTACCACCACCAAGTCGACCGGCGAAACCCCGTTCTTCCTCGTCTACAGAGTAGAGGCGGTCCTCCCTCACGAGGTCAGGCGCCACTCTGTGCGGGTCCTGGCGTTTGACGAAGCACGGCAGGACACCGTGCGAGAGATGGATCTCGTGCTGGGGGAGGAACACTGTCGAGAAGCCGCGCTACGAGCGACAAGATACCAGCAGGCGCTGCGGCGGTATCACTGCCACAACATCCGCCCCAGGACTCTCGAGGTAGGTGACCTCGTGCTCAGGCGGGTGCTCTCCAGGGAAGGGTTGCACAAGCTCTTGCCCATGTGGGAGGGCCCATTCAAGGTTGTTCATGTTTTCAGACCTGGCACCGCGCGCTTGGAGACCCAGGAAGGGGTGCCTATTTCGAACGCGTGGAACATTCAGCACCTCCGAAGATTCTACCCTTGAAGTAAGGCCCAGTGCCTGTAAAGAAGGCCTGGAGCCTGTGAAGTAAGGCCCAGTGCCTGTAAAGAAGGCCCGGAGCCTGTGAAGTAAGGCCAGTGCCTGTAAAGAAGGCCCGGAGCCTGTGAAGAAAAGGCCCGGTGCCTGCGAAGAAGGCCTAGTGCCTGTGAAGCTTGTCACCCCAAGAAAAGGCCGGGTGCTTGCGAAGAAGGCCCAGTGCCTATGAAGTTTGTCACCCCAAGAAAAGGCCCGGTGCCTATGAAGAAGGACAATGCCTGTGAAGCTCGCCGCCCGTGACACTCTCACGTAATAATGAGTTGGGGCTATACACGCCCCGGAGTCTTCGGAGAGCCGCCCTTGGGCCTCAGGGGCTCCCGCCCACGCCCAGTGGCAGCACTTAGCTCCGCGTTGGTGAGAAGACGTCGAATACTAGACTAGGTGCTGGACGCGGATTTTCATTTGGTTTCCGCAGTTGGCTTGTTCACCCTTGTTTGAAACTTTATTGGAGTTGCTTCTAGTGTTGTTTGACGTCTCCTGCCCCTGTTCTCTGTTTCTGGCCTTTGTCTTGCCTGCTCCCTCTCTCTCGCAACCTCGCGAGGGGGCTACGGCGGGCACGGGCGCTCTCGCGAGCTCGCTCCTGTGAGCTCCACTTGCCTTGCTTTTGTGAGGCTCTCTCGTTCAGGATCATAGCGGGAGCACCCCTCCCAGTCCATGCCCCACGGGCATCACGACACCAAACGTCGGGCACAAGCCGACACCCCTCGCGACCAAGGTTCGGAAGCTAATGCCCCCAACTAACTTTTGCAGATCTTAAGACGCATGGCGAGGCCTTGAGCGGCTACCTCACGAAGAGAAAGCCACTTCAAACATCCCAAGATAAGTTGTTTTTACACGCAGGCACATAACAGCAACGACATAACACAACACAGGGACAACAAATGCAGCACAATAATTAGGGGATCATAGTTTGTTACAAACCCCCACAAGGCTCCTTGTTTCTCTCTCTCAATGCAGGAAAGGAGAAAAACAAAATGAAACAGTGCACAGCTCGTGAGAAGGGGTCTGCGGCACCCTCCTGAGCTCAATCCGACTCCGCCTCGCGCTTCACCAGGGCGCAGTGACGGGATGACCCGCTGCCGCCCTCGAAGCGGGTGCGGCGGCGCGGTGGCTAATCGCAGCCACCGCTGGAAGAGTTGTCGCCGGTGGAGGAGCCGCTGAAACTCGACGGGCTGCGGCCGCCGCCGTGGGCTGGTTTGCCTTCGTCCTCGCCACGTCCGTCTCCAAGGCCGAGCACCTCGTCACCGTCATCGTCTTCAGGGCAACACCCAGCACGGCGGCCGTCTTCTCCGAACACCCTCATGAAGAGGGTCGCGTCACCATCGAACTTGAAATGGAGGGTGCACCATCTGCCCAGGCCACGTGCACGGGCGAACGCCTGGCAGCCACGGGCCAAGGCCATGTTCCCCGTAGCAGAGACCTCCACCGCGACCCAGGAGGCCCCGCTGCAGCAGCCGTCTGCCTGCAGCCAGAGCCCACCGGGGCCGCCAGCCGGCAGTTCACCAACGAAGAAGCGAGGGAGCTGGAGCCAGTTGCCGGCCGGGTTGTCCGACCACACTACAAACTCCGGCAGGACCTCCACCGAATGGAAGTGTGGCCGGGGAGACCGCGCAGCCACGACACGCCTTCCTCCACCAACTGGGCTGCCTTGATACGGGCGGCCACCACCGCGTGAAGGACCACCACCACGACCGAGGGGAGCTACGGCAGGGGTCGCAGGATGCTTGCGAGGGCGTCCTCGGCCGCGCTTGGGCGGGGGAGAGCCAGGCCCCTCCTGGCAGGCCTTCCCCTTTTCCGTGGCCGAGAACTTCTTTGAGGGCTCCATGGAGGATATTGAGAGCTGCTGGTGGAGCAAGGAGGAGGAAGCAAGAAGGGCAAGAAGAGATGGGCAACGGGGGCTTGCGCCCCTCCCCCCTTATATCCCCGAAGAGGCCAACCGTCGGCCTCCACGATCGCAGGTAATCATGACTCTTTTTTGCATGCAGCAGGGACTCGTCAAGTCAGGCAGTTGCCGAGGCAGCATGGGGAAGCAGAGACGCCCACGTACAATCAACCGCCATGCGACGACCAAGGCCGCAGGCTGTTGGGCCCCGTGGCGCTCCACACTTGCCCTTTCACTTTGCTGCTAAGCCAAGTCTGAGCGTGCCTTGGGCCCGGGGGCTACTGTCGGTATTCTGGGAACGGGGGTCCCCAGACTTGCCTGCCTGCGGCCTGCGGCGTGGCTCAAGGAGTGGCCCAGCGCGACCCATCTTCATCAGCTCAAGACCCTCGCGAGGGGCCAAGCCTCGTGGGGCGGACGATGCAAGGCTTCCACAGGAACGGCCTCACCAAGCAGGCTCGCAAGGAGGCGGGGAGATCAAGGTAGGCGTACCTCGCGAGGTGCTCGTAACGTAAGCCATGACGATCAAGACCAGGCGGGCGCCAGGCGGGTGCCGGCCAGTGCAGTGTCCTTATTTACCCGTTGGTGCTAAGGGGGCAAGCGCAGGCGCGGAGTACCAAGGCATCAAGCAAAGGTTTCCATATCGGTGCAACAAGACCAGGACCAGGAGGACAGAAAAAGGGAGGTCACCGTGGAGCCCAAGACGGTGTCATCGCCAGTGCCTTTGGCAGCCGAAGACCAACTTTAGTCAGGATAAGTTGTACTAGATGTTCCCCTTCAAATCCCGCCATTGTGGAATCCCTTCCCGCTCAATATTTGGGAAGAGGACCAAGGCCTCTATATATAGGGCTAGCCACCACAGTAGAAAGCATCTCATCCAGAGCCAACGGAGACGGATCGATCCCTCCTCAAACACACCACCACAAGGACTCCTCTCCTCGCGAGGCAGTTCTTCCCCTTGTACTATTCATCATCAGCCCCTGAGGCAATCCACCACACCACAAACTAGAGTAGGGTATTACACCACAATGGTGGCCCGAACTAGTATAAACCTTGCGTCCCTTGGGTTGTTCATCGTGTAGCTTAGATCCATAGCGAGGCGTTGGGACATGGATTGGTAGGGGAAAGATCATCGCGCGCACCCCAGAGTCCGAACCTTAAGGGTTTTGCCGGAACCCGATATCCGACATGGCCTACCCTTGATTTTCACCCAAGTGACCTATCCACCTCTAACTCACCTTTCCTTCTCTAAAAAACTCCAACAATTTCTTCCCTGAAAATCATTTCAGCGAAGTATGCTCCAAAGCAACCCCTAGATTTCTTGCTCAAAAAATCCTGAATAAATTCACAAATATTCTTTGAACCCTAGGGCACCTTCCTAAGCAAAAATATTGCATAACTTTTTGTAATATTTTTGCTACAGAAAATCATTTCTGTTCTGGACAGAATGATCACTTTGCACAACAAGTATATTTTTGTTTGATCTTTTGGGGCTGATCTTTTCTGAGCTTGATTACCCTCCTAAGAGATTGCGAAACCCCAAAGCATAGCCCTTAGTTCCCACTAGATTTTTCTCAGTCAGCTCACAAGTTTCGGTCCAGAAACTTGCCAGGAAGATGGCCACTCCCATAGTGCACCTGTGATCCAACCAACCTTGCAAAAGGACCAAAACCACTAAGGACTAAGTGCTAGACATGGTGTTTGCGCTTAGCTCAGCCTGATGCCAAAGTTCACACGGTGACCACGTTCGTCCAAGGGGATTGGTATGCGTCTGACAGGCTCTACGGTGCACCAGCTCCTCTGTTTCGTGTGTGCTCGCTGCCCAGGCTGCCGCACCTTGCCAAACCGCGCCACCATCTTCATTTGAACCTCCATAACTCCACCCTGGTGCTCACCGACGCCGGAGCTCGCCGACGCTGGAGCTCTCCGCAGCGAGCATGGGCATGGAGCGGCCAAGGAAATAGTGCGCCTGTGCCCCTGTGCTCATCACGTACGGCGCTCTTGTGCTCGTTGCAGCTCGTCTACAGCCCCCGCGTGATCTCCGGCGTCTTCTCCCCCTCTTGATGACGCCATTCGTCACCGGGCAACCCTCCAGAGAGCTCCGGCGAGTTCTTGATCCCCGCCTCGGCCTCGCCTATAAATAGAGCTCCCGCTGTGCTCGTTTCTCTCCACACACACACACACACACACACACACACACACACACACACACACACACACACACACTCAGCACACCTCCACACTCCCATAGGAAGCCGCAGCCCGGCCGGGCAGGCCTCTGGCACCGTCCTCGCCCCGAGTTCGCCGATGATCCCCGTCCTCTGCCCCTCCCTCTCCAGAGCCGCTCAAGCTCAACTGACCACTATGGCATGTTCGTGGTGATCCACTGGTGCGTGCTGGTGATGTTGGAGCTGCTGGACTGGCCCTGCTTTAACGGAACCACCATCTCCGACGAGCTCCGCCCGCTACCGCCGCTGGAGAGCTCCGTTCCGACCTCATCCAGCCACCCCTAGCCACACTACGGGTACGGGAAGGTGCACCTCGATCTCCTCTACAACCCTATCCCTCTAGATCTCATCGTCGGGCACTCCTCGCCTTAGAAAGCGTCGTCGCCGCGCCGCCCGCCTCTGTTTCTCCCCCCTCCCCCTCCAACCTGACCACTGGGGCTAGGTTTCAGCCACTCAGGCCGTGGCTGTAGCGGTATGAGTGGTGGCGCCCAGGCGGTTTACGCCTTCGACGTCACACCCCTAGTTTTTCTTTTTATTCAAATTTAGTTCAAATTTGACCAGAACTTTGACTAGCTGTAACTTTTATTCTACAAGTCCAAATGAGTTGATTCTTTTTGCGTTATGTTCTTACTGGAATATCCTAGCAGCACACCCAAGATGGGATTTTTCTTTGCTGCCTACAATTTTTGGTAATTGTCAGAAGTATTCTTGATATTTTCTTTTTGTCATTTGATTTATTTTCAGAAGGTGAAGCATGTCTTGAAGGCATCCAGGAGAAGTTTGAAGCTCCTCTGCACTAAGGCAAGCCACAACAACATTGTCATCATGTCTTTGAAATATCCGTGATTTTCTACTTGAATTTATATGATATTCATTGCATATAGTATTAAAATAAATAATGCTTGTGTGTTATTTAGTTTGTCATGATCAAAATGCTTAGTTAACAGAAATGAATGCTTGAACTAGTGAGATATAGCTTGAGTAGTTGATCTAAGTAAATTTGTCATGGCTATGCTATTATGATCATCGGTATTATTTTTCCTTTATGCAAAAATGAGTATTATTTGATAAATGCCAACTAAAGTGATGAGTAGAAATAACCAGTAAGAAAGGACCAGAAATGTTGAAAGTTGAGTTTGTGCAAGTAGAACCTTGAATGAGGTTGATCTGTTATGATATGTGATGCATGATATATGGTTGCATGAGCATGGCATATTGTCACTTGAGCATTTTTATTTTCAAGTTAAACCTGATGATAATTGAACTTGAACATAAAGTTGGTCGGGTCATGGTGCTATTGAATCGGGCTGACAAGTGCAACCACATTTGCCTTAGTATGGGGAGGCCGTTAGTCGTTCTGTTGTCATGCCTTTTATCGGTGCCTCCAACAAGGGAAGGTTGTGGGCGTGCGTTACCCTCGCCCAGTAAGCAGACATAACCTTGTGGACCTGTTGTTGTTATGGTACCTTGTCCCCGTTTGGGACTGTTTATTTGCCACGATGATGGTTGTTTTTCCTTTGGTAGGCTCGGTCACCCATGACTGATCCCAGTGGGGAGTTGGTCGGAGTGGCCATAAGAGTGTCATGGCAATGGAAGGGTTCTGTCAGAATGCCGTTGTTCCACCCGAATGGGAGTGCGAGGCCATGGGTTCCATGGTGTGGGTAAAGTGCGCTACCTCTGCAGAGAGTATTAATCTATCGATAGCCGCGCCCACGGATAAGGGCCCAATTCGTAAGTAAGTCACACCATGGATCAATTTTCATAAATAAATCTTGCACACTAAGTTATTTGCATTGCACTGTTTGAACCATGATGATGTTAGTGGGACTGACTGTTGTGGTATCACTTGTGAACCGGGAGTGATCACTGTTTGGTTATGAGGTAACCGTTGAGCCAAGTATGGTTATGTTCATGATCTGTCGTGATGACTGTTCAATTGTGAGGCAACCTGTTAGTGACTCAATGCACAAGTTTGGCTTCACTGCATGAGTAGCACGTTGATGTTTGCATTGAACTTGCTTAAATGCCATGATATTGTTTGTCATTATGGTTTTGTTTGCTATGAGCTTGTGAGTACATTCAATGTACTGACCTGGCGTGTTATGCCAGCTTTCAGGAAAGTCTAACTGGATCGGAGTGATGCCATGTCTAGACCATGTCTACATCGGTGTCCCTGTGCTATGGAGTCCCGCTACGTCGTTGTTCCGCTGTCGTGTAGATGCCGTGCTTGAGGCCCCATTATGTTCACTAAATAATATACATATTGTTCAGCCGCACCAAGTGTGCCGCTTGGCCTCGCTACTTGATGTAATGTCACACTATGCTTCCGCTAGTTTCAATAAAGTGGTGATTTCTGTACCAAGATGTTGTGTATTGCCAGAAGACATGAGCTCTGGGTTGGCAATGCAAGGTAGACCAGTCGCTCTAAGCCGGGGTGCCACACATGATTTATCCCGTGACCTCAAGAATGAAAGTAACTACTCACAAATGATAATCATGCTCAAGATCAGAGGGGTATTAAATAGCATAATGGATCTGAACATATAATCTTCCACCAAATAAACCATATAGTAATCAACTACAAGATGTAATCAACACTACTAGTCACCCACAAGCACCAATCTAAAGTTTCGGTACAAAGATTGAACACAAGAGATGAACTAGGTTTTGAGAGGAGTTGGTGTTGTTGAAGATGTTGATGAAGATAGCCCTCCCCAAGACGGGGAGTTGTTGGTGATGATGATGATGATGATGATTTCCCCCTCCGGGAGGGAATTTCCCCCGGCAGAATCGCTCCACCAGAGGGCAAAAGTGCTCCTTCCCAAGTTCCGCCTCGAGATGGCGGCCCTTTGTCCCGAAAGTCCTCTCCTCATTTTGTCTAGATCAAAATGACTTATATACCAGAAGAGGGGCACCGGAGGTGGGCCGAGGAGGGCAGTACCCACCAGGGTGCGCCTGGGCCTCCTGGCGCGCCCAGGTGGGTTGTGCCCACCTGGTGGCCCCCCTCTTGTACTTATTTGCTCCAACATTCATTAAATATTCCATAAAAAATCCTCGGGAAGTTTCAGCTCATTTGGAGTTGTGCAGAATAGGTACCTTGACATAGCTTTTTCAGGTCCAGATTTCCAGCTGCCAGAGTTCTCCCCCTTTGTGCATACCTTGCATATTATGAGAGAAAAGGCATTAGAATTACTCCAAAAAGCATTATTATACAATAAAACAACATAAATAACAGTAGTAAAACATGATGCAAAATGGACGTATCAACTCCCCCAAACTTAGACCTCTCTTGTCCTCAAGAGAAAACCGTAATCGAAAAACATGTCCACATGCTTAGAGAGAGAGGTGTCGATAAAAAAATACGAACATATCAGCATCATGTGACTTATTATAACAGCAACAAACTTCAACATAAAACTTTTATCACAGAACTTTTATCATAGACTTCTCATGAACAAGTGACAATTCATCACAACATCAAAGTATAAAGCATAAACTCTATTGGAAACCAACAAACTATGTTCTCAATCAACTTTGCAACTACAATTCATCATCTTTTCAGGAAGGGTTGCGTATCGGAGCCTTTAGGCAAGTCCACATACTCAACCATCATTTAGTCTTCTATGATTGCTAACACTCACCGCGTACACATGAGCAAAATGTTTCAACCGGACACATAGAAAGATAGGGGCTTATAGTTTTGCCTCCCAACGCACTCACCTCAAGGGTGATGTCAACAATAATAACTCATGCTACCCATATTCAACTGGATATATGTGCCAAGATCTTTTCTCACCACATGATGCTTGCCAAAGGACAAAATAAAAGGAATAGAGAGAAAAACTTTGACTCTTGCATGAAAGTAAATACGTGAAAGTAAAAGATAGACCCTTCACAGAGGGAAGTAGAGGTTGCCATGCGCTTTTTGTTTTTATGCTCAACCCCTTAGTGCAAGAGAACGTCACGTTATATTGCCCCTTGTGATGGCAACCTTTATTATGCAGTCTGTCGCTTTTATTCTTCACCATCACAAGTTCGTACAACGCTCAATTTTCCCTTACATCTAAATGATCTCACACTTTTAGAAGCAATTTGTATTGCCCTTTTTGCACCGATGACAACTTACTTGAAGGATCTTACTCAATCCATAGGTAGATATGGTTGACTCTCAAACAAGATTTGGGTTTAAGGGTTTTGGATGCACAAAGTAGTATCTCTACTTAGTGCGGAGTTTTTGGCTAGCAAAGATAGGGGCAAGCACCGCATGTTGAAGGATCTATGACAATATAACTTCTGTGTGAATATGAAAAAACACAAATCATTATTTGTCTTCCTTGTCCAACATCAAAAATTTTGGCATATAATATTTTGATGGGTGCTCACAATCACAAAAGATTTCCAGGATAGTGTATTCGTATGTGAATCTTCTCTTCCCTTATTAATTCTTTCATGAGTTACATCATTGTCCAATGCTATGTTTGTTAATCTACAATAAAATTTTCTACTTATATTTTTCCTTGTGTAATGTCATCACCTACCATAAGATTAGCATATGATCTTTTTCATTTATTTCCTTTCTTTTTATTGAAACAAGAGAGTAAAGTAGGCAAAACTCAAACTAAACTTTATTATATATCTCGCACACGATTACAAAGATTGATCACTAAGCAAACTCTTGAAAAAAAAGGATCGAACTAAACTTTTATTCATCTAAAAGAAAAGATAGCCATGGATCGAACTAAGAAAGTAAAGGTAAAAGATAGTGGAGATGATACGATACTGGGGCACCTCCCCCAAGCTTGGCGAAAGCCAAGGGGAGTGCCCATACCTGATACTCAATTTTCTTTTGATGGTGAAGAAGGAGGTGGTGGTGATGAAGTAGAAGCAATCTTGTCCAATACATATCCGAGTGCATCTCTTAAGCTGTGAATCTCTCGAAGAACTTGATCAAGCAGCTCAGTGTTCTTCTCTACTTCAGCCATGATATGTTTATTTTCCGGACCCCAAGAGTTTGTCCCTGCATCACTTTCTCTTGGACGAGATATGTTCCAATTGGACGGTATATGCACACGAGGAGTGTTTTCGAACCCATAATTATGAATCAAATTGTGAAAAATGTTTTGATGTAACCTGTATAGAGGCCTCCTTGTAGGGAGTTCTTCCTGATCTATTGGGCCCTCTTGATCGTTTAAGGGACTCATGGCTTGATGGGGGTTAGGATGAGTGGAGATGCCAGCCAAAGTGCCTCTCTCAGAGGCTGAAGGGTGAATTCTGAACGAGTCCCCCTCATCTTCCGCCGTAACAATCTCTTCAAATCCCTCTCCCCTGGATTCTACCTGAAGCAACCAAGCTTCGCCTTCTTTAGTGTTGGAGGAGGGAGAAGACATGATGTCTGGCTCAACAGACCTGACAGAAAACAACAAGAAAAGAAAACATGAGATTTCTCCGCGATATGGAGGTTAACAGGTTCGGGAGGTATATAAAGATTTTTTTATCTTGGGGAACAAGCAGAACGGAAGAAAAACGGAGTCCGGAAAGTACCCGAGGTGGGCACAACCCACCTGGGCGCGCCTGGCGCCCTGGTGTATCGTGCCCACCAGGGTCACTTTCGTGGAAGTTTCTTATTTTCCTAATTTTCTAAATATTCCAAAACTGACAAAAATATTTTTGCGGATTTTTGGAGTCCGTTTACTTACCATATCATATGCCTTCCTTTTTTAATGATCCTCAGGTATTCCGGAAGGTTTCCTTTATGTGTTCTTCTGGTGTCAAAATTTGGATGATATTGCTTTCAACATTAATGGGCGTACCTGAGATATAGTGTTTTATTCATTGCCCATTGACAACCTTCGGGTTAGTACCTTCGGCAGTATTTATTTTGATGGCTCCGGATCGATAGACCTCCTCGATGACATAGGGTCCTTCCCATTTGGAGAGGAGTTTTCCTGCAAAGAATCTGAAACGAGAGTTGTACAAAAGAACATATTCACCAACTTTGAACTCGCGCTTTTGGATTATTTTGTCATGCCATCTTTTTACTTTTTCTTTGAATAACTTTGCATTTTCATAAGCCTGGGTTCTCCATTCATCTAATGAGCTAATATCAAATAACCTCTTCTCACCAGCAAGTTTGAAATCACAATTGAGTTTTTTAATTGTCCAATATGCTTTGTGTTCTAACTCAAGAGGGAAATGACAAGCTTTTTCATAAACCATTTTATATGGAGACATACCCATGGGATTTTTATAACCTGTTCTATAAGCCCAAAGTGCATTATCTAAATCCTTAGACCAATTCTTCCGGGACCTACGGACAGTCTTTTGTAAGATTAGTTTTATTTCTCTATTGCTAAGTTCAACTTGACCACTAGACTGAGGATGATAAGGTGATGGAATTCTATGGTTAACATCATACTTAGCAAGCATTTTACGGGAAGTGCCATGAATAAAGTGTGAACCACCATCAGTCATTAAATATCTAGGGACTCCAAACCTTGGGAAAATAACTTCCTTAAGAATTTTAGTAGAGGTGTTGTCATCAGCACTACTGGTTGGAATAGCTTCTACCCACTTAGTAACATAATCAACAGCAACCAAAATATGTGTATACCCATTAGAGGAAGGAAAAGGTCCCATGAAATCAAATCCCCAAACATCAAATGGTTCAACAGCAAGTGAATAATTCATAGGCATTTTTTGACGCTTACTGATATTACCTATTCTTTGACATTCATCACAAGACGAGACAAACATACGGGAATCTTTGAAGAGAGTAAGCCAATAAAAACCAGATTGCAATACCTTATGAGCGGTTCTCTCTCCCGCGTGATGTCCTCCATAAGCTTCAGAGTGACATTTCCATAGGATTTGTTCCTGTTCATTCTCAGGTACACAACGTCTAATAATACCATCTACTCCTTTATAAAGATGTATATCATCCAAAAGTATGTCTTAAATCATAGAAGAATTTTTTCTTTTGTTGGTATCTGAAGCTAGGTGGTATGTATTTAGCAACAATATAATTAGCATAGTCAGCATGCCAAGGTGTACTATTAGAAACATTTATTGCAGCTGATTGTTCATCAGGAAAGCTATCACTAATAGGTTGTGGGTCATCACGAATATTTTCAAGCCTAGACAAGTTATCAGCTACGGGGTTCTCTGCTCCTTTCCTATCAATGATATGCAAATCAAATTCTTGTAGCAGAAGAACCCACCTAACGAGTCTAGGTTTAGCATCTTTCTTTTCCATAAGATATTTTATAGCAGCATGATCGGTGTGAACAGTCACTTTAGAATCAACAATGTAAGTTCTGAATTTATCACAAGCAAACACCACTGCTAAGAATTCTTTTTCAGTAGTAGCATAATTTCGTTGGGCACTGTCTAGAGTTTTACTGGCATAATGAATAATATTCAGTTTCTTATCAACTCTTTGTCCTAGAATAGCACCAACATCATAATCACTAGCATCACACATAATCTCAAAAGGCAAGTTCCAATCAAGTGGCTGAACAATAGGTGCAGTAATTAAGGTTTTTTTAGTGTTTCAAAAGCTTCCAAACAATCATCATCAAACACAAAGGGGATATCCTTTTGCAAAATATTTGTAAGAGGCCTAGAAATTTTAGAAAAGTCTTTGATAAACCTCCTATAGAAACCAGCATGACCAAGGAAACTACGAATACCTTTGATATCTTTAGGACATGGCATTTTCTCAATTGCATCAACCTTGGCCTAGTCCACTTCAATGCCTCTTTCAGAAATTTTATGGCCCAAAATAATACCTTTGTTAACCATAAAGTGACACTTCTCCCATTTCAAGACAAGACTTGTTTGTTCAGATCTCTGCAAAACTCGATCAAGATTGCTCAAACAATAATCAAAAGACTTCCCATAAACAGAAAAGTCATCCATGAAAACCTCAACAATCTTTTCACAAAAATCAGAGAATATAGCAGTCATACATCTTTGAAAGGTAGCAGGTGCATTACAAAAACCAAAAGGCATATGTCTATAAGCATAAGTTCCAAATGGACAAGTAAAAGTGGTCTTTTCTTGATCAGGTTGTGAAACAAGTATTTGTGAAAAACCAGAATATCCATCAAGAAAGCAAAAATGTGTGTGCTTAGATAATCTTTCTAACATTTGGTCGATAAAAGGCAGAGGGTAATGATCTTTTCTAGTTGCTTTGTTTAATTTTCTATAATCAATTACCATTCTATAGCCTGTGACAATTCTTTGTCGAATAAGCTCATTCTTATCATTAGAAATAACAGTAATACCTCCCTTCTTAGGGACACAATGAACAGGACTTGCCCATCTACTATCAGCTATAGGATAGATTATACCTGCTTCCAGAAGTTTCAATATTTCCGTTCTTACCACTTCTTTCATCTTCGGATTTAACCGACGTTGATGATCAACAACGGGTTTAGCATCAGGTTCCATATTAATCTTGTGTTGACATAAAGTGAGACTAATGCCCTTAAGATCATCAAGAGTATATCCAATAGAAGCCCTATGCTTCCTTAGAACTTTCAATAATATTTCTTCTTCATGTTCTGAAAGGTTAGCACTAATAATAATAGGATATATCTTTTTCTCATCAAGATAAGCATATTTCAAAGTGTCTGGCAATTGTTTTAATTCAAACACGGGATCACCTTTAGGTGGAGGAGGACCTCCTAGAGTTTCAATAGGCAAATTGTGTTTAAGCAGAGGTTTTTGTTCGAAAAAGATTCTATCTATTTCATTTCTTTCATGCATATGAAAATCATTTTGATGGTCTAGCAAATATTGCTCCAAAGGATCAGTAGGAGGTACAACCATAGAAGCAAGACTAATAATTTCATCCTTACTAGGAAAATCTTTCTTATGAGGTTGTCTACTAAACTTGGAGAAATTAAATTCATGAGATTCATCACCAAAACTAACACCGACAGTTTCTTTCTTACAATCTATCTTAGCATTGACGGTGTTAAAGAAAGGTCTACCAAAGATAATGGGACAAAAGTCATCTTGTGGGGAACTAAGAACAAGAAAATCAGTAGGATATTTTATTTTCCCACGCAAGACTTCAACATCTCTAAGAATCCCAATTGGTGATATAGTATCTCTATTGGCAAGTTTAATACTGACATCTATGTCTTCTATTTCAGCAGGTGCCATTTCATTCTTAATTTCTTCATATAATGAAAAAGGAATAGCACTCACACTAGCACCTAGGTCACATAACCCATGATAACAGTGATCTCCTATCTTAACTGAGACAATAGGCATGCCAACGACTGGTCTATGTTTATCCTTTTCTTCAGGTTTCGCAATTCTAGAAGCTTCATCACAGAAGTAAATAACATGCCCATCAATATTATCGACTAAGAGATCTTTAATCATAGCAACACTAGGCTCAACTCTGATTTGTTCAGTTTGGGTGTTCTAACATAACTTTTGTTAACCATAGTTGAAGCTTTAGCATGTTCCTTCATCCTAACAGGGGGAGGTGGTTTTTCAATATAAGCAGTGGGAATAACTGGATCAACATTGTAAATAATAGTATCTTCTTTGGATTTTACCAGTTCTTTAATTTCTTCTTTAATAGATGGGTGATATTTAAACCACTTCTCCTTAGGGAGATCAACATGAGTAGCAAAAGATTCACAAAAGGAAGCTATTATCTCAGAGTCAAGTCCTATTTAGTGCTAAACTTTTGAAAAGCATCGGTATTCATAAAAGATTTAACACAATCAAACTTATGTTCAATAGCTGACTCTTTACCTTTGTCAAGTTCCCAATCTTCAGAGTCGCGTTTATTCTAAAAGATCCCACCGGAATTCTATAGTATTCTTCATAAAAGAACCAGTATAAGAAGTATCAAGCATGAATTGATCATTGCGAGAAAGCCAAGCATAAAAGTTATGAATAATAATTTCTCTTGAGAGCTCATGATTAGGGCATGAATATAACATTGACTTAAGCCTCCCCCAAGCTAGAGCAGTACTTTCTCCTTCACGAGGCCAAAAATTATATATATAATTCCGATCACGATGAACTAGATGCATAGGATAATTTTTTTGATGAAATTCCATTTTCAACCGATTCCAGTTCCAAGATCCAATATCATCGCATAGCCTATACCATGTCAATGCTTTTCCCTTCAAAGATAAAGGGAAAACCTTCTTCTTAGCTTCATCTCTGGGTAAACCTGCAAGCTTAAACAATCCACAAATTTCATCCACATATAATAACTGCATATCAGGATGTTCGGTTCCATCTCCTGCATAAGGATTAGCTAGCAGTTGTTCTAACATACCCGAAGGAATTTCATATTCAATATTTTCAGTAGGTGCAGTAGGTTGCGGGGTAACTAATTGTGGTTCCAGTGAGGTGAAGATACCCCGAACAAACCCCTCAAAGGATTGTTTTCCATAGTAGCAAGTTACAATAAATTTCAGCACATAGTAATAAAGTTTCCTTACCAATTTCCAATTACCAAGAGCGCTTCACTCCCCGGCAACGGCGCCAGAAAATAGACTTGATGACCCACAAGTATAAGGGGTCAATTGTAGCCTTTTAGATAAGTAAGAGTGTCGAACCCAACGAGGAGCAGAAGGAAATGACAAGTGGTTTTCAGCAAGGTAATGTCTGTAAGTGCTAAAATTGTAAGTAGTGGAGTAGTTTGATAGCAAGATAATTTGTAACGAGCAAGTAACAATAGTAGTAACAAAAGTGCAACAAGGTAGCCCAATCCTTTTGAGGCAGAGGACAGGCCAAAACGGTCTCTTATGATAAGCAAAGTGTTCTTGGGGGTACACGGGAATTTCATCTAGTCACTTTCATCATGTTGGCCTAATTTGTGTCCGCTACTTTGATAATTTGATATGTGGGTGGACTGGTGCTTAGGTGATGTTCTTACTTGAACAAACCTCCTACCTATGATTAACCCTCTCGCAAGCATCCGCAACTACGATAAAAGTATTAAGAATAAATTCTAACCATAGCATTAAACTTTTGGATCCAATCGGTCCCTTACAGAATAGCGCATAAACTGGAGTTTAAGCTTTTGTCACTCTCGCAACCCACCATCTAATAACTACTCCACAATGCAATCCCTTAGGCCCAAATATGGTGAAGTGTCATGTAGTCGACGTTCACATGACACCACTAAGGGAATCACAACATACATATCATCAAAATATCAAACACATATCAAGTTCACATGATTACTTGCAACATGATTTCTCCCGTGACCTCAAGAACGAAAGTAACTACTCAAAAATGATAATCATGCTCAAGATCAGAGGGGTAGTGAATAGCATAATGGATCTGAACATATAATCTTCCACCAAATAAACCAGATAGTAATCAACTACAAGATGTAATCAGCACTACTAGTCACCCACAAGCACCAATCTATAGCTCCGGTACAAAGACTGAACACAAGAGATGAACTAGGGTTCGGGAGGAGTTGGTGATGTTGAAGATGTTGATGAAGATAGCCCTCCTCAAGATGAGAGAGTTCTTGATGATGATGATGACGATGATTTCCCCCCTCTGGGAGGGAAGTTCCCCCGGCGGAATCGCTCCATCGGAGGGCAAAAGTGCTCCTGCCCAAGTTCCGCCTCGAGACGGCGGTGCTTCATCCCAAAAATCATCTCCTTATTTTTTTCTAGATTAAAATGACTTATATACCAGAAGAGGGGCACCAGAGGTGGGCCAAGGAGGGAAGCACCCACCAGGGCGTGCCTGGGCCTCCTGGCGCGCCTAGGTGGGTTATGCCCACCTGGTGGCTCCCCTCTGGTACTTATTTGCTCCAATATTCATTAAATATTCCATAAAAATCCTCGGGAAGTTTCAGCTCATTTGGAGTTGTGCAGAATAGGTAGCTTCACGTAGCTTTTTCAGGTCCAGATTTCCAGCTGCCAGAATTCTCCCCTTTTGTGCATATCTTGCATATTATGAGAGAAAAGGCATTAGAATTACTCCAAAAGGCATTATTATACAATAAAACAACATAAATAACAGTAGGAAAACATGATGCAAAATGGACGTATCAACCGTGCCCAATACTAACAGCATTGGGAAGGTAATGTTCTTAACCTCTGTGGCCAAGCCTCGATACAACAATGGTGGGGAGCTGACATTCGATGGAAAAATGGCATTTGGACGTTCGTGGTAGAGACTAAGGCACAACGAACTAGTGTGAACAGAGATAGGGGAATGATAGAGCAGAAACCATTGAAAGTAACCAGACGTTTCTATAGAGATTACCTGATCAATAAGGTTATCACAACAATCCAAGACAAGTGGCCTAACAATGATGAGGGCGCAACAATCTTCATCCAACAAGATAATGCAAGACCGCATGTCCTCCCTAATGATGCAATTTTTCTAGACGCTATGGAACAAACAGATCTTGACATAAGATTGTTACAGCAACCACCAAACAGTCCCGAGTTTAATGTTTTAGACCTTTGTTTCCACTGCTCTCTCCAATCCCTAACCAACTGCAGGGCACCTATGAATATCCAGGAATTGGTATAGGGTGTAGAAGAGGAGTTTGAGAACTATGATGCCCATAGGTTGTTCAAAAGCTTTATCACATTGCAAGCAAACATGGTTGAAGTTATGAAGGATTAAGGAGGAAATAGCTACAAGATGCCGCACCTAAACAAGGATCGTCTACAGAATGGTGGAGTGGAAGTAATCGGTGTATACTGCAACGGTGAGCCAATTGCTGACACGAAAGCCATTATAGAACAAGGGGAATGGACAAAGGAAAAGGGAAGAAAAAGGAAAGGAGTAGATAGAGAAAGGAAAAGAAAGGAAAGGAGTCTATCTGTGTATGTCTTATGTTGTCATGTGTATGTCTTGTGTATTGGATTATTGGAATATTTTTGCAATAATTGGATTAATTGGTTTATTAGAATAAGTTGGAATTTATTTGAATTCATTTGGAATTTATTTGATTTTATTGAATTTATTTGGATCATTTTGATTTATTGAATTTATTTGGAATTATTCGAAGTAATTTGAATTAATTTGGAATTATTTCAATTAATTGGAATTATTTGAATTAATTTGGAATTATTTGGACTAATTTGAATTATTTAAAATTATTTCTATTAATTTGGAATTATTTGAATTAGTTGTATTTATTTGAATTAATTTGACAATAATATCTTGTGATAAGATGTAAAGACAAAACTCCAGTTGAGATAAATAATATCTTCAATAAGGGTCATTGCAAGATGCAAATACTCCCTCTTTGTTCACATGTACTGGGTCATTACAAGGAGTACAAATCCCTCTCTGTTCATTTGTATAGGGTCATTACAAGGAGTAAAAAGAAGAAGCTAAGAATTTGTACATGGTCATTACAAGGAGTAAGAAGAAGCATATGATAGGAGCTCTTGTACAGGACCTTGAGCCTCTTTGTTGTTTGTAAGAAGCATATGATAGGAGTACAACTTGCATCTGGAGCCTGTAGTTATGACAAGTCTCGCGGCTAGGAGTTCAGTTCAGTTCAGTTGCTTTTTTCGTTTGATCTTCTTGGAGATATTTGTTCATGCTGAGGTCCAAGTGAGACTGAATCAACAAGCATCAATGCTACTGTTTGGACGAAAAAGACTGCTCCCTGCAGTGTTAGGCTATGTGATTCTTGTGTTTGCAAGCTCAGTCCATGGCGCTTTAGATGGCATGGAGGATCTGAACCAAAGCTACAAGAACGTTCAGCCATTGCAGGTAAAATGGTTCTGAATTTTCCTTTTCTCCCCTAAAAATAAAGTTTCAGAGATTCTCTCCATACTCATATCTAACTTTAGATGGAAGAATTTGAATCTGTCATTGTAGAACTGATATCATTGCCTAACTAAAAACTTACACTTGGATGAACTATTGTTTTTCCAGCTGACGCCCAAGCTTTCACTAAAGCTCAAGCTCCATGCCTTCCTCCTCTGATTTTCGGTCGGCTTCCTGATGCCGATCAGGATGCTACTGATGAGGTTCTCGAGCAACGTCAAGAGTGCCAACCAAAGGTGGGTAATGGAGCAGAAGAGGCCACATCGGCACACTTCCAGGAGCTCTGGAGCATGGACGCGATGGCCATGGACCCTTTCTGGCGACGCTGAGCTTCACGGGACGGGAAGCATATGCGATGCGCTAGAAAAAATATCTGGAAACTGAATCAATGTCGTTTTCTCAATGTTGTTTCAAGCAGACAAAGGAGTTTCAAGTAAACTGAAAATGTTCAAGGTAATGTAGTAATCTGAATCAACATTTTACTGCAATAAACACTGGTTACATGTCACAAATAATCTACCCCCTCATGTTTTCACAAATAATCTTGATGTTGAACATTGGGGTAAACATTGGATTAGATTATGTTGTAGACTGAATCATGATACAATATTGCTGCTGAACACTAGAGTAAACATTCAAGTACCTTGCTGCTGAACAGGACGGGGAAGAGACTGCCATGTTCCCCTCCCCTGCCCATGACACTGGCCCGTCGCCATGAACGCCAAGATAAGAGACTAATTTGTTCCCCTCACCTTCTACAGGTCAGATCCCGACGGCCTCGATGTGCCATCCGCCTCCAAGGTCCTATTGTCACTACCCTGCCCATGTCATAGGCAGTCCCCAAGGTCGCTGCCATGGAGGGTGACCTCGACTCCTTTCTTCGGGCTCCAGGACCTTGGCACAAAATGGGATCCTTTTCCTCTTGATCTTCCCTCCTCGTTGGGATTAGGTTGCTGCGAACGAAGAAAGGCGGGAAGACGAGCAGGACAAGGCGGCCGGCGCGCGGCAAGGCGATGGAGCAGGCGGCCGGGATATATGTCGGTGGGTCACTGAATTGAGGGGAAGAGGACGTATGGGAGAGTGGTGCACATCGGACTAAGTGTTTTGTTGGAGGAAACAGGAGGGGGTTTCGCAAAATGTACGTGGTGACATGTTTTTTCGGGTGAAGGGAATATTAGCTGTAATAAGCACATTTCCATAGGTTTCTTAATGGTAGAATCAGCAAGATGTAGGTTCAGAGAACATTCAGACATGGAATCAAAACCAAGAACATCATATAAATCTTTAGGAATGGTGGAAACACTAGCACCTAAATCACAAAGTGCATTGCAATCATAATTATTAATCTTAATCTTTATAGTAGGTTCCCAACCATCATCTAATTTTCTAGGAATGGCCACTTCTAATTCCAACCTTTCTTCATTAGCCTTCACAAGTGCTTCTACATTGTGTTTAGTAAAGGCTTTTTTATGATCATAAGCATTGGGTGAATTCATCATGGATTGTAAAAAAGTAATACCACTCGCACCCGATGTACTTAAAGGGGCAGGTATTGTTCCCTCTCATAAGGTGCCCCTACTGTAACATTGGTGACATCTGGTAATGGGTCTCGCGGACAGTTAAGAACCTCGATAAGCATTTCTACAAGTGCGAGCATAAGTGGGTGAGTTATCTGTGATCTCCTCTTCCTTAAGTCATTCTATAATTTTGTTTATAACACATATCATTTTCTTGTTCATCCTCATACTAGACTAGGAAATATATCTTCTGGAAATGGTGGGCTATATAGCTCGATGTGTTGTGTGGCATAAGTTTTTCATCTATGTTGCTCAATTTTCCGCCCACTCACTCATGAACATAATGCCAACACTGAAGTCTGATCATCACCGGCATCGTCATTCTTGTCGTTGTTCTTTACCTATGTCTAAAGCTTTATCTATGCCTAAAGATCTACTGAAGTTGTTCTTTTAGGATCTACCTACTGATGTACCATTGATAATCCGTTCATTTGCTCCTTTATGTCATGTTCTAAACATAGTTATAGCTTCTTGGTAAGGGAGGCTCTTGCAATATATCCATGTAATCATCAATGTTCATAACCTGTACTTTTATGTAGCCGTTTAGTATGTGGCTGACCATTAGCCAGGTCTTGTTGTTATTGTATGCTTAGCTATATTACTACCAATGGTGTATGTATGCACTTCAAGTGAATTTTTGTAATTATGAATTGATGATGGAGTCACACTTAGGTTGCTTGTACTGTGGAGTATCATACACTAGTATCAAAATCCGTTGGTGCTCGCGGGAGCTTGCGCTCCTGCGTGCGAAAATATTTTGTTAAATGTCAAAAAAAAAATCCAGCAAAAAATATATGTGTTCTTTGTCACATCCAAATGCTACATACAAATTTGTAGGGCAAAACATTAAACATTTGGCATGTGCAAAAAAAACCACCAAATGTTACCCCAAAATGTCACCCTAAATTTGTCTTTTTACCGGTGAAACACTGTTGCTCCGTTTTGCATGAAATTTTCAAGGATGCTTGTGACACTAACACGAACATCCACAAAAAATTCAGAATTTTTCTAAAACTTTTACTATATTTTTGTTTACTATTCACGCGGGAGAGCATGCTCCTGGGAGACAAAATGCCTTACTAGTATAATGCATACAATACTACTTTATGGTACTACCTCCATAATGCATAGTGTCATAAGTTGGCATTTTAAATGACCTTATTTATCATTTTGTATAACGCATAGTAGCACATCATTTATTATGACACAGTATCATGATATTGTCTTCTCTTTCCTCGGTTAATACCATGTCAAGTCATCAATATGCCTAGTTTAAATTGTATGAGGATGTGTGACGCTAGTTTGATACTTCCATTGTGAGCAGCCTTATAATAGGCTCCACCAATGTTCTGCCAATTCAATGCCAATCATAAAATCCTTCATAACTTTTTGTGAGGACTTCTTTTTATTCAATGTCATGCAAAGTACTCGTAAAATGTTCATGTTCTTATCTATATGATATACATCTTCGTATGAGAAAACGAACCCATCGTAGGGTATTCATGAACTGTACTCTAAATGTATCTATACTAGATGATACCTTACACATTGTTGTGCGAATTAGTTGCTAACTTGTTTTAATGAAATTTGGTTGTAGCTAGGGACATGAATATTTGGAGTAATAATACAAGAATTGAAACTCAAGATACATATAATTTATTGTATTTGATTTTTGTATAGTTGTAAAAAATTATTGAATATAAATAGCATAATAGAATGAAAAAAGTTAAGCACTTTTTTCATGCATGGTTGCATGTGGGGTGGACTTCCCAATGCATGATTACACGTTAAGATGACATGGTTACATGTTTAGAGAAATAGGTTACTGGAGATTGCCTATTTAGTTATATATATGATTTGTCTAATAGAATGTTTCAAGCCATAATAAACGTTTGACTTTAATTCCGGTTTCTCGGGCTCCCAAGAGCCAAAATTCCATGTCCCACTTCCACTGGATCCTGCAGATTGATAAATTCGGTTCCTGATTCATTCGCATCTGTTTTCTCAGTGCAGCGCATTGACACGGAAAAGTGCACACACTGTACGGAAGCGACATGTTTCACACTTTTTTGCAAAAATGATTTAGATATATTATAAAAGTTCATCAAAAGTACAATAACATCATAAAAATTACATTATGGTCTGTAGACCACCGAACGACAATAACACGGTCTTTGTATAAATAGACTGCTCACGCCTGATTTAGGTAACTTGCCACCGTTCAGCGTTCCTCCAGTGATTTAATGCAACTTGCCACCGTTCAGTGTCCCTCCAGTATGTGGTCATGTGCATCATCCCGTTAAATTAACAATCACATCACCATGACGAGTGCTTCATTTGATACTCCTTTGCCTTGCGTGGCATGTCTGCCACTGAGCCAGGAGTCAGGGAGCAGTAGGCATCATGCAAACAACATGAGGCGGGTTGGCATTTTCATCAGAGTAACAAAGCCGTGTCTGATGCCTCCTGTAGAAACTTGGTCAAGAAGTTTATTTTGGACATACTTAACTTCAATTAATTTACGGTATTGCTAAAATTCAGATCGCACCGGTATCTGATGCCTCTCGTAGCCATCGGATCTCTGCGCGGAGACTTGTGATGGACTAAGAAACCGTCACAGCGTCTGTTGTTGCCGGTTGCAGCATGACATCTCAACGGTCACAGCATCCATCCTCATCGCTCACAGCATGTTGTCCCATCAGTCAGCATCCGCCATTGCTGCTTGTGCCGTGTAGTCCCACTGGTTGCAGCGTCTATTGTCATTGGTCACAGCACGTCTTGCAACATCTGCCGTCACTGTTTGCATCATTTCATCCAACCAGTTGCAGCACCCTATTGTGCCGCTCATGGCACCACATCTACACTGACATCACTAGACTAAGACTTGATTAAGTCTCAGACAACTGAGTAGCCACACCATTAATTTATTTTAGGGCGAACCTAGAACTGTAAACTAATATGAAACATGAAACGAATGGACTAATTAATACTCCCTCTGTATAGATGTTTTAGGTCACTAATATTACACGGAGAATTGGAATGGAACAGTGGTTGCAAATCATCAAGTCGCTATTCTTACAAAACCTTGTTTACGTGTGCTCTACCTGGGGCATCTTGCTCCAACTACTATTAAAAAGAACATATCCTGTGAAGTTGTTGTATATAATAACACGGCATAATCTTATTTATGTGTGCATAATCCTGAGTCCAAAGTTTTCCAACCAAAAAACTTTTGTGAAGTCAAACCTTTCTGTACAGGATACTACAGGCCTGGCAGCCATCCTTGGCGAAAAGATATACCAAAATGATACATCCTGCCCAGGTTACATGATGAGATTGACATCGTTCGTTTACCAACCCACGCAAATAACTGCACAGACCGGCAGATCACTCGAGTTGCACGGCATCTTTTAGCTTCATAACCTGACATGCCAACAAATAAATACCAGATTAGCAGCTCAGTTCTTCGGTTGGTTCCATTGACCTGCTTTTTTCTTTGTCTCAAAACGCATTAGCTTCAGGGCGCCGCTCGCCCAAATGACACAGAATCTGGAGGTCTTTCACAACTCAAAGCACCTCCTTTTCCAGTTTCAGCACGGCCATGAATGCCTCCTGAGGAACTTCGACCCTTCCGATTGCTTTCATTCTCTTCTTTCCTTCCGCCTGTTAGCAAATGTCAAAGAAACATATTATCTTGTTTACTATAGAGGAAAGCCCTCATAAATTTTAAGAAGTTAACTTCTGCTGAGCACAATCAATAGATTCTCCAATGCTAATTTTGATCGAAGCAAGACAGTCACTAAGAAGAATTACCTGTTTTTTCAACAACTTCTTTTTCCTTGATATATCACCCCCTGCAAGTGAAAGAAAACAGTGGTGTGACTAATCTTTGCAAGCTGTGAGGACAAAGTGTAGCGATCTCTGTTTTTAACAAATAGACCATTGCAGTAAGTAATAGAAAAAAAATCAGATAAGTGTGCACAGGATCAAGAACATGAGACAAGGAACACAGCATTTGATTGGCTTTATGAAAATGTCAGAGTACAAGTTTTAGTATTTCAGTTTACCGTAGCATTTTGACAAGACATCCTTCCTGATGGCTGATAGGGCTTCACTTGCAATGACCTTTGCACCAATACATGCCTGTCAAGGTGCTGATTAGCATCTGATTGCTATAAAGAGGAGTACTAATTGAGTGGTTATTACTCTTTGGAAACATATGGCTGCTCCTACTTTCTACCAAGCTACTAAAGTAGCACTTTTCTGATTTAAAGAACTGACCTAGGCCCTCCTAAGACCTAAGTCAAGGCGGAGGTGGACCCAGTTCCTCCTTTATAGTTTGTGATTACAATCAACTCACTAACAAAGAATATGATTGATGTTCTTTCTTGATATAGGTTGCCAAAAGTAGGTGAAACATGTTAGGCACCCCCGACCACAACTTACAGTCTCCCATGATCGTCTGCCCAAGCTTGCTATGTTGATATATTGCAAGAAATATGTGAGAAAAAGACAGATGAAGCTCACTTGAATAGGTATTTTAAACATTTGCCGAGGTATAAGTTCTTTCAGCTTCTGGGTGAGCGCTCTGCCAACAGTGTATGCCTAGAAAAATATTCCAAATATCAGATCACTTGAGAACTTATTGCATAACAACCAGTAAACATAAGTTGTAGCTTCCAAAATCAAGTAGGAAGTGAATACATTGCACAAACAAAGAGTGAACTGTAAACTTGAATATTTAGGTGTTAGGATCTGAGGACATCTGATGCTTAACATCTGTTCAAAGGTTGGTGATAACCCTAGAGTATATGGGTTCATGAACACAAAAAAGGAAGACAAATATGAGACTAATTCTAACCTAACATAATCTTATCTTTAGCAATAAGTAGGAGATGGTAGCACGGGCTATCTTCAATCGGTTTGGATGGCTGTCGCACAATAGGATAGGTCCTTAATGTCCTTTCGTCCAGCCGGTTGTGGCTTTGAGTTGCTTATTTTTTATTTTGCTCCTTTTGTGAGCTGTACTTTGCAGACCAGACTATTTGTTTTGTTGAACTTGCTCTAATAAAGTGGCCGCATGCATCTATCCGATGCAGAGGCCGGGGGATGACCTCCTTTTCAAAAAAAAAAGCAATAAGTATGGTTTCATACTGAAATGTGTGAGTATTTTCCAGGTTCTTAATATCCTTTTGCAGTTTGCGATAAATGTATATTCACATGGAGGTGTTTCTAGACAGCATACATTCTCTCTCTGGTTTTAGAGCTATATCTTTCAACAATATGATTGTGCATAGACCAAGAGCTCTAGCTTTCGAAGACTCATGAAGTGAGTAACACAAATGAGTCTGCACAGATAAAAAAATCCTATATATGATGATCAAATCAAAGGTTATACGTCAAGGAAAAAAACAAAGGTTATATGTTTGAGAAAGAAATCAAAAGTTTATATATTCGAGAGAAAAATTAAAGGTCATATGAGTACAGTTGTACTAGCTAGCAAGCATGTCCTTAATAGGTAAAGCACCTTCTCTTTGTGTACAATTGTCGACAATGCTTCCACAGGCTCACCATTGATTTGTATGTCCAGCTTTACTAGGTCACTTACCCTGTACCTGCAAATTAGGAAAATATACATCAGTTGATTTTGCACAAGGAACTATTGAACACTAAAAAGCAACAACAGATGGCTAAGGTTTAGAACAATATACGAGTAACCACATTGCTGAAATCCGAAGTACAAACAATCTTTTATGTGAGACCTCTGTCTGGTCTTTCATGACCCTCAGTATAACTAGAAGTCTAACCTTCAAACTGGTAATATATACATCCCCTATCAAGACATGTGTACAATAAAATGTAATATTATTCAAGAACATTGTAAAATAAAATACTCCCTTCATTTCTATATACAAGGCCACTTCATATTTATGTCTAACTTTGACCATAAATTTTACCAACAAAATGTGAGTTACATGCCACAAAAAATATGTCATTGGATGCACATTTCAAAGAACTTTCCGATGACATATTTTGTACTCCCTCCGTCCGAAATTACTTGTCGTAAAAATGGATGTATCTAGACGTATTTTTAGTTCTAGATGCATCCGTTTTTATCCATTTCTATGACAAGTAATTCAGGATGGAGGGAGTATGACATATAACCCATATTTTGTTGACCAAAAATATAAGTCAAAGTTTGACATGAAAAACAAAGTGGCCTTGTATACGTAAATGGAAGGAGTATTAAACTCCATAACTTAATTGTTACTGCTAGAGATTATATTCACATAAGCAACTGCTACATCATTGATCATTAAAGTGCCTTGGAGTAGAAAGCTAGTAGGATATGTTGCAGGAGCAATCTTGTATTGCTCTACGGAAATAAGCTAACATATACAATGCATGCACAATTTGTCGGCAAACCCTCATAGGATGGGGTAACACAGAACAGGAATTAGAATTTACATAATACTGGGGAGGAAATATGTACCCGACAACTGAATATTCCATGCTAGCATATCCTTTGCTTCGAGATTTCAGTTGATCAAAGAAATCACCAACCATCTGCATAACAGTTACAAAAATTATATTTATAGAAAGACCACCAAGTAACTGGATTGGTTTCTTAAAATTGGAAAAACAAGCGAGTGGGCCTTCAGTATAATGCATTATATTCACCAGAGTAGACAAGACTGATTCGTATATTGGCATTGTTGGAACACATCAAGTCAAGACATATACTTATGAAGAACCTCTCACAAAGTCGAGCACATTACAGAAACCGCAGCAGATACAAAATTATTTGACGCGAGGAGGTGCATAAAATGAAGAATAGGTTGGCAGGTTGCATTTGAATGAAGGTAGTAGTGATTACCGACTGTGATGCTTAATACTCCCTCCGATCCAAAATAAATGTCGTGGTTTTAGTTCGAATTTGAACTAAAACCACGACGCTTATTTTGGATCGGAGGGAGTATATGATAATTAAGAAGTAGCAGAATTCTAATTGACCTACACGATATTGATAAAACAATTACATCATCTCGACTGAAACTTATCTTTGGATAATATGATGTATGTTTTGCAGATGCATTGAGGTATGCATCTCATAACTTCTCATAGTTTTTCCTTTTATTTGCTTCATGAAAATGATTAAATTTGATAAGTTACAGCAGGCAGAACATGTTTGTACTCAAAATAGTTGTTGCATACCTCTGCTAGTGGTAGCATGTAAGTAAGTTTGGCCCTGTTTTCTGTAATGTAGTTCATTTCCTTGAATTCACCTCTTCTCTCTTGACCCAGCTCCATTATTGGGCCAATATAGTCCTTTGGTGTTAACAATTCAATCTGAAACAGGGAAGAGCAGATACCAAATAGGAGAATAAAAAACGTGTAGAATACAGTGCCTCCAAAGTTCAGGAAAAAAAGGACATGACTGCAAATGGATGGTGGAAGACTTATAGAACAACAACCTTTACATACGGTTCTTCAATCGACCTCCGTTTACCAGGTTCTGGAAGCAAGGATGGATTTGAACATTCAACCTACATGACATCTATAAGTAAGCATATGTGTACATTAACAGTGCAATGCTGATAAATAAAGCTGGCATGTTTACAAGTCAAACTGGATCAGTAACCATTTTGTTTACTTTACTAAAAGGATGTCAGATTTAGCAACCGTGGCTAGGTCTTTATGCAACCTGCAATGGCTTAGCTCATATGCTTAACAGCAGCATTGAGGAACTCTTCAGCAGTAAGCAAGAAAAGGGTAGAAACATCTAAAATGGCTGGAATGGTTTCCATCTCATGTCCACCAAGTACAGTGGGAGTTAACTTGCATATATAAATAAAGCACTAGATGGATCCCAAGAAAAGACAATGAAGTTCAGCGTCATAGAACTTACAGTTTCATTATTGGAACAGTTGACACGGTAAACCACACTGGGTGCAGTAATTATTAGGTTCAAGTTGTACTCTCTCTCAAGCCTTTCCTGAAAATACGGAACATTACATTGTACAAAATTCAAGTCAGCATGGTTGTGATGTGAGATGCATTGTTAAGAGCTAAGTAGATTGTACAAAACCTGAACGATTTCCATATGAAGAAGACCAAGGAACCCACATCTAAATCCGAACCCCATGGCACTAGAAGATTCCGGCTCGAACTGCGCAAATAACCAAGATAAATGTCACAAAGCTAAGAAATGTAATACAAAATGCTAATGGGTGATCAACACTCAACATTGCAGATTACAGAGCCCTAGAGAATAATTGCACTGCAACTTTTTATGTGTTTTCTGCAATCTCTTCTAAATGTTGTACAAATGAGATTGGAGACTAACACTATTTTCTTACTATGTAGAAATGGAACACTGATCAACTATTCATAAATGAAGACACTGCCTTTACTACTTTTTTTTGTTCATGTTTTAATGCAAGAACACTAAATCATTTTCTTTAACATCAGGGGACAGTATATAAACTAAATACTCGTTGTTAATTTAGCTGTCATAAATTGCTTTAGAACTTCTATGCTTTCTGCAGGGCAAAATAATAACAAAATTTTGGTTATATCAATGCAAATCCATATAAAACGATCATGGTCTACTTGCATGTTTCATCTAGTATGAACTATATTAGATCAGTTTTCTTGAAGGTTCATACAGATGAACTACGATACCAGGATATGGGTTGAGAAAAGAAGTCTGAACCTTCAAACTAAAAACAAAAATAACCAAATTAGTTCAACAATACACTCATGCTAATCTGACGATCTTGCATGGATGGCTCATAGGCATGATAAGAATCCCACCTTTAGGGCAGCATCATTTAGCTGAAGTCTCCCCAATGCTTCCCGCAACTCCTCAAACCTATTGCCAACTTGAATGTTTAATACAAGATAAATTATGCTTCTGCACTGAAGAAAAAAAATCATTTCAAGGAGAAAGGACAGTACTGATCTGCCTCTAAAGGAAACAAACCGCAGAAAACCATTGGAGTAGCTTCTGAATATCCTGGTAAAGCAGATTCCGCTCTTTTTGCAAAATGGGTAATTGTATCACCCACCCTAGCATCTGCTACTGATCTTATGGAAGCAGAGAGATAGCCGACCTGAAGGAGTGGTCAAGACATAAAGCAATTTGGTTTGACAGAATTATTGCAGTACTCATTATGAATAGAATTTGGGCCTCTTTGGAATACAGGATTACAAAAACACAGGAATAGGAGCAGTGTAGGATTTAGGTATCCTTGGTTTGCTGAATTCTGTATGAAACAAAAACACGTGATTTTGCAAAACTAGCTTGTTGGATGCTCCATAGGAATTTTACAGGAATTTGAAGAGAGAGAAAGAAGGTACATGCAAGACACGAAGGAAAACTTTTAAAGGTCTAACCTCTTGCTAGAATTTCTAATTTACTATGAAGTTGGGATTTATGAAAGCAATCCGCAGGAACTTTGATGATCTCATTCCTTTGATCCAGAGTCCCTCCATAAGAAAATTCCTACGTTTTGACATCCTACAGGATTTCTTTAAAGGCCTCACTGGAACACAGCTTTCTAAGAACGTACAAACATAAGAAATGTAGAATTGAGATTGCATACCATCTAGAAGGGAACCAAAACAAGGGAATATGGATACTTCACATGAGACGCAAAGGAAATAGTTGGTGAAATCTGACCTCCTGCTAGGAATCCTATGAACTTACGGTGTAGAAAAGCAGTTAGTAGTAAATTGGCTGCTCTAATTCCTATTATCCAAAGGTCCTGGATGGGAAACATTCAGATGGACCGAAATCTTACAAAATTCCTATGAAAAATCCTTCAACCCAAAGGGGACCTTAATGTGTAAGATTTGATATTGCCACGCACGGCTTAATTCACGTCATCTTGAGCACACCCGAGTCCAAATGGAACAGCAACCTTCCCGAGGTATAGTCAAGACACGTGCAGAACTGTTCAGAGACTCTTGGACTGTAGGATTTTCGAAGGATGAAAGATTATAATATGTAAGGATTTTTTCCCCATAAGAGCCCTCTGGATAATAGGATTGGGGTTGACAAATTCCTATAAAGTTCCTTCAACCCAAAGGTGTATAGATGGCATATTTGGTGAACTAGACCAATAAGCTGACGTGGATTAATACATGATAGAAGTCCCCATTTTTCGGTAACTAAAGTTGATACCACGAGACAGTCAAACAGTGAACTAGCAAAGTTACCTCACCAGCATGCAGTTCATCAGCTTCCATCTGATTGGGGGATAGTACACCAATTTCATCAGCAACATATTCCTGTTTATTTTGACAATATACTCAGCATAACATTCTATACCCTGCACAGCTAAGGTTCCAGGGGAAAATAACTGTAAAATGGTATTATAATTGAAAAATACTTCACAGAAGTGGTAAAAGACTAATGGCATCATTTTGTTATCGTATACTAGAACAGAAACTTTGGATGGTAATTTACAGAAGTGGTATTGTGCACTCCAATGTAATTGTGTTTTCTGGAAAATTATTGTCCCTTGAGATGAACAAGGCAGTTTACTGGAAAAGTTTCAGTTTTGCTTTAATTACCTTTTTATTGGCCATAAAACATATCTTGTCCCCTTTCCTTATACTGCCATCAATAACTCGAAAATACACAATGACACCTCTGTATGCATCATAATAGCTGAAATTGTGAAGATAAACATTAAACCAAAGTTCAGCTATATGCAGAAAATTATATAGATCAATTATTGTTGTCTTCCTGTGGAACTTTGGCACTTGAAAAATTCACGGAGAAAATTTTAAGTTGAACGATTTCTTAAAGGGCACCTGTCAAATATAAGAGCCCTGAGAGGATTTTTTAAAGTATCCTTTGGTGGGGGGACCTTGGTCACAATGGCATCTAGTATTTCGATGATGCCTATGCCCTCCTATAGACACACAATAACGACAACAACAACAATGTTAAATCATTATATCTGTTCGCAAAAGGGGAATAATAGATTCTATATAAAATTGTACATCAACTGTGTAGTAACTCTACAGAAAATGGTAAGGTAACGAAAGCTAACCTTTGCTGAACACCTAATTGCATTACTGCAGTCCAAGCCAATTATCTGAGGATACAGAAGGCAAGAAGGATGAATTAGACTATTACGAACCGATGGGGCATAATTTCGGTGGGAATGAACAAAATTGTTTTCGGCAATAGTCAGGATAAAGTTAGAACAAACATCAAAGAATACCTCTTCAATCTCTTGGGCGATGCGGTCAGGTTCAGCACCAGGAAGATCAATTTTGTTTAGAACCTAAACTAGAATAGAAAGTCATCTGTCAAATACACAAAAATGAGAAGCCATAACAGGACATCACACCAAAATGTCCATCTCATGAGGGAAATCACATAAAGACTTGGGAGATTTTTCCATCCTTCGTATTCATCTACACGGAGCAAAATGCAACAAGTGCTTAGCCATTTTAAAGCTACTTTTCATTATTGTCCGACTGAAAGGGGGAAACATCTTGCTCAAACAGTAGATTATTGGCTGAAATATACTCATCTTTACTCAAATTTGCGCCCAATTCTAATAAGCCATACATAAAACACTCAAAATAACTCTAGCGTCTCAAATGCTCCGGCAAATGAAATATGTACGAATTTGTTAGCAGCCAAAGGTAAATATTGTGAAACTATAAGATGTAAAACTCATTATTGTGTGAAGAAATTGACAGCTCAAACTAACCGGTATGATTTCGAGGTTGCTTTCCAGTGCAAGATACACATTTGCTAAGGTCTGCGCTTCAACACCCTGCATTGTCACATCAGATATCTTTAACTGTCTTGGAAAAGATGTACTGGAAGCTAGTGATGCCATTTAGCCAGCCTCTGAAGGCAAAGGTAAATGTCTTCAAGTACATAACTATTGAACTTACAGGAAGGAAATATATATTGCACCTGAGAAGCATCAACAACCAGCAGTGCACCCTCACAAGCAGCAAGAGATCGGGAGACCTAGCAAACAGTCGGACACTTCCTCAGATGTTTCAACCAACTCCAAATCTTAAAAGCATGCTAGGTTGAAAGTATCAGAGTGCCATCTCAGACAACTCTAAACGGTCATACAAATTGCAGTGGAGTAGAACATTCATGTATAGCCTGTATTTATTGGAAAAAATTATCTTCACTGCCTGGAAACAGCATAATGTGCTATACCTCATATGAGAAATCGACATGACCTGGTGTATCGATTAAGTTCAGGCAGTAAGGCTCATTGTTCATGACGTAACGCATCCGAGCTGCCTAAAACAACAAATGATTAGAGCGACAGTACATAAGAAGGAACATGCACATCAAAACCATCAAGTAAATGACAGCGTAAGCTAATAAAACCACAATAACATTCATATTTGGCAAGCAGCTAACAGCAAGTATCTGGTCTTATTCCCTCTCTCTAGCCTCCACATTTACACCGGGTTAATATGTTTGGCTAAAGTACTTACGAGAACATATAGCATGAGTCCAGAGAGTTTAACCAACTACACCATCATTTCACGTACCTGCAGTTTGATTGTGATCCCCCTCTCCCTCTCCAGGTCCATGTTATCCAGGAACTGCTGTTTCATATCCCTCTTCTGCACCGTCCCTGTCATCTCGAGGAGCTTATCCGCCAGAGTCGATTTCCCATGGTCGATGTGCGCGATGATGCAGAAGTTCCTGATGTTGGTAATGGGGACCTACCAGACATCGAAAATTGCTACTTTCAGTTAAAATTCAGGGCGCGCGCAAACTCCAAACAAGTACAATGTCGCGACTACTGATGAACACAAAGCTCAGGGCGTTGCGCTGCCCGAGGGAGGTGGCGAATACCTTCTGGAGGCGGTCCTGGCCGGCGTCGGTGGAGGAGGCGGGGGCGGAGGCGGCGAGGCAGAGGACGCGGCCGCGGGGGGCGGCGGAGAGAGCGCGCGGGCGGGAGGCGGCCCAGAAGGGTGCGGCAGGGCGGCGGCGACCTGAAGCGAGCGGCGACGGCGACGGCGCAAGGACGGCGAGGGGGCAGACGGCGGAGGTGGTGGCCATGGAAGGAGGAGCTCCGAGGTGGGCAAGCGTTGGTGCTTCTGGGCCGCAAGGCTTTCCTTGCCTTGCCGCCGTCTGTCTATCCACAGACGCTGTGGATGTTTGGTTGCTAGCTAGTAACCGTTGCATTATTTTCATCCTCAACAAATTGCTATTATCTATTAAATCAAACTTTTTTTGAGGTTTATCAAACATTTTGTTTGGACAAATTCTTTCATCAACAGATAAGAAAAATACTCCTACAGCAAAGACTTGACAATTTTAACAGGTTCCTGACTTGTTTTGAAAATATAGTTTTTAGGATTGAACTAGCTAATAAAATCAGGATATTAGATAGCAATATATCTTAAGCTTCGTTTGGATGTAGACATTGATGGGCATGGCACTGCATTGACTCCAATGCCAAATACTCCCTCTGTAAACTAATATAAGAGCGTTTAGATCACTACTTTAGTGATCTAAACGCTCTTATATTAGTTTACAGAGGGAGTATTTAGGATATTAATACCGAGGTTCAGTTCAAATTCTAGCGCTTGGATGTTTGTGCGAAAATCCTAAATCTATGAAAGGCTACGTGCCTGTTACGTAAACTTCCATCGCTAACTAACTGACCCCCCCCCTCCCCTTGATTTTCAGGCGGGGTGGGCCTCCCCCTCCCCCTAATCCAATCCGACGTTCCCACGTCAGATTAGCACGTAACATTATGTAAATCATTACGTGGATGTAGCATTGCTCGATGTTTGTGTATCCGGGATGTGGAATCCTGGGGAGACACCAATACTAATTCATGTTTAGATGGTGAAAATGTTGAATTGCAATGGATGTGCCTCTGCTGCCCGTCGGCGTGCTCCCGAGCATCCAGTTTATCCTACCATGGTGGTTCCATGGTTCTACATGAATTGCACCGAGGGTGACCGACGATGGAGGGAACGCACCAGGGAGTTACGGGGTGGGCCTAATAGCACCAGAGCGAGAGACAGTGCACGGGGGAGGGATGGGGGAGAGGCTGGGTCCCGGGGATGGCGAGAGGAGTGTCGTTGTTGAGTTTCAACAGGGTCATCCTGCCGTAGGAACTAGTGGTGTCGGCATGGTTTTGGTGGAGAATCTATTGTCCTAGTAGGCGACCTGGACAACGCGTCGACCTGGATTTGGCTGAGAAGACGTCGGAGGAGGAGGCGGTGGAAGGGGCAAGATGACCTCGATCTCCTGGCGTGGTGGCTACTATGTGTTGGCGTAGGAGATGCAACACGCCGGTGAAGGTGGTGCAACCACGGGAGGTAATAGAAAGGGCGGGTTGATCTCAATCTCCTAGCATGGTAGTGCACGTGTAGGAGATGCAACACATGCGTGAAGGTGGTACAACCATGGGAGGCGGTGGCGGTGATCGTGTGTTAACGACGAGACATCTAGGGGGCAGCAACATCAACTTGCAATGGTGGATGTGTTGCTAAAGCATGAGGAGGGAGATGACAACATGGTCGGAGCCCCTATATTTGCGAAGGGTCACGCCGGTGTCTAGGTTGGCGTCTCAGTATTGAGCCCAAATTCCCCATGTGAATGCCTATGCCATCCAAACAATAACATTCGGGTGAGGCAATGCCTATTCCGAATTCTAGCCCAAAATACCTACATCCACACGAACCTTAGTTTTTCCTGAACCATTCCCTCCTCATAAAACACTAAAAAAAAAGAATTGGTGCACCGAACCGCCACCCGGCCTTGTCAGCTAGAAGGTTCTGCCCCCACCTCCTTCCACTAGCTTCGCTAGTGTGGAAACACGAGAAGACCCCGATCTACCTGATGGGCCTATAGTTTTTTTTTCTTGTTGTGGGCTTTTAATAAGGTTACGACGTTTCGCTTCATTGGTGGCATTGAGGCCTCGATGGCTCATTGGTGTAGATTCTTGTTGAAAGGATTGAAATGGCCCTAGAGGGGGTGAATATGTACAGTTACATATTTCGCTTAATTATTAACAAGTTTAGGCAATGCAGAATATGAAAGATGAGTGTACACAATTGTTATGATGAGATAACAAGCACAATATAATGAGTACAACAATCTAATCGTGTAAACGAGGATGTATCCTGTTCACTTCCTTGGAGTAGGAGGTTGTCCCAGCTGGGCTAACTGGCGGCGGACTGCTATCTCATGTGCATGGGTGCATGTTAAATATGCAGCGCCCAACTGTGATGGGCCGCAAAGGCACAATGTTTTTTTGTGCTTTCCAAAAAATAATCTTTACAAAAAAGTTAGAAAAACAAGGTTTGAGATTGCTTGAAGATGCAACTATAATTTGATTGGGCTGAAATTTGAAATGTAGCTTCTCTATTCTATAATATAATGAAGCCAAAGAAAAATAATCAGGGGGGTCTGAAGTGGGAATAATATTATTTTTCGTAATAAAAGCCAGGAAAGGGTAATGATGGGATTTGAACTAGGGGCAGGTGTTAGGTTTGTGCTAAAATTGTGAAGTTGCTCCAAATATCACACAAAGGCCATGTGCAAAGTGTGGAGGTGAACCTTGATGTAAAAGAATGCTTTAGATATTCACTATTTTACCAAATGACAAAAATATGGCTTAGGGTTTAATAAAATAATCGGTTTAATCTTTGATGTTGCGCAATATGCTACTTATGAAATTAACATGATGCACAATCAATATCTAAGAAAAATGTTGGTCCTAAATGAACATTTTTTGCTATGAATTACTTTGGTCACTTCTTACAAACCAAATACATCTCAATGGAATTTTCCCCTGAATCCTCATTCTTCAAGTTTATTTCATGGAATTCTTCTAAAGTAAATGAACACTAAGTCAATTAGTGTATCCCGATGTTCCATTATTGGAGTAGGAGGCTTCCTGTGACGCCCCCGATTCAATCGTACACTAATTATACACGCAAATGTGCACAATCAAGATTAGGTACTCACGGGAAGATATCACAACACAACTCCAAACACAAATAAAAGAATACAAGCTTTATATTACAAGTCAGGGGCCTCGAGGGCTCGAATACATAGCTCGATACACAAGAGTCAGCGGAAGCAACAATATCTTAGTACAGACATAAGTTAAAAAAGTATGCCTTAAGAAGACTAGCACAAAAGCAACACGATCGAAGAGGCAAGGCCTCCATCCTAGGACCTCCTAAACTACTCCTGGTCGTCGGCGGTCTCCACGTAGTAGCATCCATCGGCGATGGCATCTGACTCCAAGGATCCACCATCTGATTGCATCAACCGGAAAGAAGAAAGAAGGGGGGAAGGGGTAGCAAAGCAACCGTGAGTACTCATCCAAAGTACTCGCAAGCATTAGATCGATACTAAGAATGCATTGGTATCAAATGGAAGGTTTGTATCTGTGGACTGAATTGTAGAAAGTCAGAATAGAGGGGTAAGGCCTAGCCTATCAAAGACTAGCATCTTCAAGCAGCTTCAAGCATCTTGTAGCATGTAGAAGAGTAAAGAATAGCATTTTAATATTAAATAAGCATGTTGTAACATTAACGCCCAGAGATTCTTCCTCGACTCCCTGCGAGAAAGCAATCTCGGAGCCACATATCCATCACATATCTCAAGTATCCATTTCTAGTTATATAAGATCAGGATACAAGTCTGAATGTTTGTTACCGTGGACACGGCTATTAATAGATAATCTTCCCTGCAGGGGTGCACCATGTTTTCCAACACACTTGATTACTCTGGCCGGACACACTTTTCTACGTCAATGCCTGGCCTAGGAAGATCAACACGTCGCAGCTGAGGGAGTCCTAGATTAAGGGGTCCTCGGACAGCCGGATTGTATGCGCATGTCGGACTGTTGGGCTATGAAGATACAAGATAGAAGACTTCGTCCCGTGTCCGGATGGGACTCTCCTTCGCGTGGAAGGCAAGCTTGGCAATTCAGATATGAAGATTCCTTTCTCTGTAACCGACTCTGTGTAACCCTAGCCCCCTCCGATGTCTATATAAACCAGAGGGTTTAGTCCATAGGACAAGAACAATCATAATCATGGACGAGCTTCTAGGGTTTAGCCTCTCGTGGTAGATCAACTCTTGTAATACTCATATCATCAAGATCAATCAAGCAGGAAGTAGGGTATTACCTCCATCGAGAGGGCCCGAACCTAGGTAAACATTGTGTCCCCCGCCTCTTGTTACCATTAGCCTTAGACGCACAGTTCGGGACCCCCTACCCGAGATCTGTCGGTTTTGACACCGACATTGGTGCTTTCATTGAGAGTTCCACTGCGTCGTCATCATAAGGCTTGATGGCTCCTTCAAGCATCTACAACAATGCAGTCCAGGGTGAGATTTTTCTCCCCGAACAAATTTTTGTATTCGGCGGCTTCACACTGTGGGCCAACTCGCTTGGCCATCTGGAGCAGATCGACAGCTACGCCCCTGTCCATCAGGTCAGGTTTGGAAGCTTGAACTACACTGCCGACATCCACGGAGACTTGATCTTCGACGACTTCGAGCTCATGACAACCGCACCCTGCCGCCACGATGAACATGACCTAAATCTGCCATCGGACTATGCTCAGGAGATAGCACCTGTAACCGCTCTGGCCCTAGATCCGGAGCAGAGCACGCCATCCAAGGACGGGAAGCTCAACCTTGCCACGGATGCCGCAAACTCAGCGGCGCTAGAGCCGAACACGGATCTGACCTCCAACGAGGCATGTGTCATCGGAACGTCGGACTCGTCTCCGGCCATAGGCTCGGAACCGCGTGCATCCACACCCATCGAATCTGACTGGGCGCCGATCTTAGAGTTCAGCTCCGCGGACATCTTCCAACACTCACCCCTAGGTGATGTGTTAGACTCATTAAAGTCTCTCTCCTTGTTAGGAGATTCTTGGCCGAACTATGTCTGGCTTGAGTGGCAAGCGGACGACGAAGAACTTCGTTACCCACCCACCACCCACTTGATAGCCACTGTCGACGATTTGACCGGCATGCTTGATTTTGACTCCAAAGACATCGATGGTATGGACGACGATGCCGGAGAAGAACAGGAACCACCGCCCACAGGGCGCTGGACAGCCACCTCCTCTTACGATATATACATGGTGGACACACCCAAAGAAAACAATGGCGAGGACAAAAAGGATCCAGTTGAGGATAAGCCTCATGAGAAGCAGCCGAAGCGCCGACGTCAGCGGTGCTGCTCTAAACCTCGCCATAGTAAAAACAGCGATACCGGCACAAGAGAGAATAACACCCCGGACGACGTCGAAGACAATGAAGACCCCGTAGACCCAGCAATGGAGCAGGACGAGCAAGGAGGCGGCGAACACAGTCCGGGGCCGCTGTCCGATCACAACGATGCCGAAGACACCAATTATCAACCTGTCTCCGAAGAGGAGATCAGTCTGGATGACGATGCATTCATCGTCCCGGAAAAACAATTGGAACATGAGCGCCTCCACCAGTTATCGCCACCGTGAGGAGCTTGAAGAAGCAGAAGCAACGGCTTAAGGCCGCACAGGATACGCTCAATGATAGATGGAACGAAGTGCTCGACTCTGAGGAAATATACGGTGGTAATCGCCAAACAAAGAGCTACCCCAAACGCAAACTGCTACCGAATTTGACGACGAGGTTATCGCGCCCATACTGCCAAATAACTATAAGGCCGATCAACCAGACCGACCACCTCGTGGTCGAGACAGAGCGGCTAACAACACCGCACACAAACCTGCACCCCCTCCCCGTAAAGGAAGGGAGGTCACAATCCAGGACCAGAAACACGATTTACACGAAGACCTGGAGAAAAAGATTGGCAGAACCAGGCCCATCTACGGATCCAGGGAACGTGTTCCCGCACAGGATCATGGCCATCAAACCAAATATGTCGGTCACTTACCAGTTCGGAACCAACACCGAACACTACAACCGTCGGATCCACGCCACGACACAACCAAATACAGGGGTGATGCACACCCCCTGTGCTTCACCGATGAGGTGCTGGATCATGAATTTTCAGAAGGGTTTAAACCCATGAACATCGAGGCATACGACAGAACGACTGACCCTGCGGTCTAGATAGAAGACTTTATTCTTCACATCCACATGGCTCGCAGAGACGATCTCCACACCATCAAATACCTACCCCTCAAGCTAAAAAGACCAGCTCGGCATTGGCTGAAAAGCCTCCTCGAAAATTCCATTGGAAGCTGGGAAGAACTTGAGGACGCTTTCAGGGCCAATTTCCAAGGGACCTATGTCCGACCTCCGGATGCAAACGATCTAAGTCACATAACCCAACAGCTCGGAGAGTCAGCCCGTAAGCTTTGGAACCGATTTCTCACTAAGAAGAACCAAATCATCGACTATCCGGACGCCGAAGCCTTAGCAGCTTTCAAACACAGTGTTCGGGACGAATGGCTAGCCAGACACCTCGGCCAGGAAAAGCCAAAGACAATGGCAGCCCTAACTACACTCATGACCCGCTTTTGTGCGGGAGAGGACAGCTTGTTGGCCCGTAGCAGCACCAGCGATCCTGGCACATCCGAAGTCAGGGATGGCAATGAAAAACCACAAAGCAATAAAAACAAACATCGAAACAATGAAGAAAGCCCAGACAATACAGCGGTAAACGCCGGATTCAGGGGCTCTAGACCCGGTCAATGGAAAAAATCACTTAAAGGCAGCAGAGATAGTCCATCCGGCCTAGATAAAATTCTAGACAGGTCCTGCCAGATTCATGGCACCCCCGACAAGCCAGCTAATCATACCAACAGAGAATGTTGGGTCTTCAAGCAGGCCGGCAAGCTCAACACCGAACACAAAGGGAAGGGACCGCAAAGCAAAGACGAGGACGAATCTCGCCAACCGAATACGGGGCGACAGATGAAATTTCCACCGGAGGTCAAAACAGTGAACATGATTTATGTCACTCGTATCCCAAAGAAGGAGCGCAAATACGCACTCCGAGACGTATATGTTCTAGAGCCCGTCGCCCCCAAATTCAACCCATGGTCGGCCTGTCCGATCACCTTCGATCGTAGGGGATCATCCGACTAGTATCCGTCATGGGGGTTCGGCTGCCTTAGTGCTCGATCCAATAATTGACGGATACCACCTCACTCGAGTCGTCATGGACGGCGGCAGTAGTCTCAGTCTGATATATCAGGACACTGTCCGTAAGATGGAAATAGACCCGTCAAGAATCAAGCAAAGCAACACTACCTTTAAAGGAGTAATACCAGGCGTAGAGGCCCGCTGCACGGGCTCTCTAACATTGGACGTTGTCTTCGGCTCTCCCGATAACTTTCAAAGCGAAGAGCTAATCTTCGACATTGCTCCGTTCTGAAGTGCCTATCATGCACTACTCGGACGAACGGCCTTCGCCCGTTTCAATGCAGTCCCGCATTACGCTTATCTCAACTCAAGAATCCCGGACCACGGCGTTATCACAGTCAGCGGAAATACGGAGAGTTCTCTTCGTATAGAAGAATACGCAACGGCTCTAGTAGCCGAAGCACGAAGCAGCCTTTTCAAGCCAAGCAGCTCATCGGTCCTCAAGACCGTGGACACGGCCAAACGTGTTCGGAGCACACCTATGTGTAGCAGCTCAGATAAACCTGAGCTTGTTTAGCAGCCCTGCCCCCATAGATCGCCCCATAAGAAGACTGTACATGTTTTCCCGTATACATAAATATACACTCAACATTCCTTGGGTGGCGCTGGGGGCACCCTACACGTAAAAAGTCTATAGTTTGGCTTGACCTTATTCGGACTCAAGAAGCTACAGTTCACGGTTCATCAAAACCAACAAACTATACCCACAGCCATACCAGATTCTTTCACCTGGTTCTTCCTTTTTTACAGATAGCCATCATGATATACCCTTCAAGGACACTGCACAACAGAGACAAAGGCGTAGACGTGCAGCAGGGCCCCGTTTTAAGGTTTCTTTTTAGATTAAGACCCTGTGTAAAACTTTTTTCTTATTATTATCTCTTGTTGTTTCATACCCTCCTGGCATATAAAACGCTCAGGAAAGATATTGGCATTATTCACGAACTTACGATTCGCCGTACTAAAATGGATGTTATAGAAGCAGCCAGCAGTGTGCTTTGAGAAGTATGCTCTCACCACAGGCGCTCTCTCCTCAGGCCAGACTGCCGCGCGTGCCTTGAATTCACGGTTCATTGCCAGGGGCTGTATTCAGCCCGGTATATATTGAAAAGTCCGAATACCTTCGGGAGTGTTCGGCGTCGCGAGTTTTGGCCTTATATGCATCAGCTCCGAATCATGTCTTTGGTCAATAATTGGATTTGACCGGCTCCTGTGCTTGCCACCTTTGTTTCGCTCTATCGGCTAAGGTGGTAAAGGGAGAACTACTGCGATTGTGCCATGGTTCATCCGGATGAGCACCTCAGTAGAGAAAACCAAAAACTGACTGTCATGATAAGGCGAGAGCTGGTCAACCACTCGATAACTCAGCGGAATCTCCGCGATTCCTCCACATTAACGAAGGACCAGTTTCCCGGCCACGTATGTAAATGCACTGTATTCGAATAAACGCGGACATACCAAGGGCTATATAGTAGCCCCACCGTCAAACTCCTATGGCTAAGTGAAAGTGTTAAAGCTCTATAGTCCAATTGCCTAGTTCGCCGCACTAACACCTCCTTAATGGACCAAGACGTTGGGTCAAGTGTGATCACGTGCTTTTCCGAACACCCCCGCGTTATATGCGAGGGGGCCGAAGCCAACGACTGCAAACTTTCAGGTTATATACATATATACATAAATGGCCGCACAGGAGGCACTAAAATACTTTATGAGCAAAAGTATAAACACAACCTTCATTATCATAAGCATTGTTTTTACAATTCGGATACATGTTACTCGAACATAATATTCTTCGAGCACTGACCCTCTATCAAGCGGGTACCCTCTAAGACTTCTTCAAAATAGTGCTCTGGTGTGTCCTGACCCTCGGGTGGACCCCTTGTTGCAATATCAGTGCCCTTCATCTTCGCCCAGTACGTCTTCACATGGGCAAGGGCCATCCATGCACCTTCTATGCACGTTGACCGGTTGACAGCGTTGATATGCGACACCGCACGAACAAGTTGTTGCACTAAACCAAAATAACTATTCGTATTTGGTCCCTCAGGCCACAGCCGGTCCACGACAGCCTTCATGGCAAGTCTGGATATCCTGTGGAGCTCGGCCCATTCGGCCATTTGTTCATTCAACAACAGCGGATGCCTTGGCATGCTAAACTGCGACCAGAAAAGACTTTCCACTTCATGGCCTTCTTGGGCTTGGAAAAATTGTGTTGCATCAGAAGCACTCTTCGACAAGTCCAAATATGCGTCCGGAGAACTCCACATTTGATCAAGCGGGCCATACTTTGGATCACCGAACTTAGTTTGTAATAAAAAGGGCTTCCCAGCCGCGATCTCCCCGGCTTGCCGGATCTCCTCCCGAGCCGCTCTGGCCTCTGACTGGGTTTCCTTTGCCGCTTGTAAGGCCTTCTCAAGGTCAACAATTTTTGCTTGGCTCTCTTTCTCGAGAAGTTCATATAGGCTAGTGGCATCCCTTAGCTCAAGCACCATGTTGGGTATTCTCTCCTCACTCAGGCGATGAGCAGCCTGTTCGGCTTTTAATTCACCAACTCACTTCTCGGCATCCGCTTTGCTTATCCTGGCTTGCTCCTTGGCTCAGGCAAGCTCAACCCGAAGGGTCTCCACGGCGGCAGCACCATCTGCAGTCAAGCATATTACAAATTCCAGCATCATGCTCCTATTTATACTCACTGACCTCCCAAAAGACATACCTTGCGCCTCGTCAAGCCGCTTGTTCACGAGCGTGATGTCGTCATCTGCTACATGAAGTTGCCGCTTCAATTCGGCAAATTCAGCAGCCCGGGCAGTAGCCGGGGTTGCAGCCGCCTGTGTACAAATTAGCAAAATTATTACCCGAGCTTATTTACCTTTTGATCCTCTGATCGCCTTGTTCGGATGGCAACCAGAGTCTCAGGGGCTACTATACACAGTGTACCTTGCGTTTACGGTACAATTAAAAAATGTCACATTACGTACCTCAAAGCCTCTTAGCAGTCTCGTAAAGGCTTCATTCAATCTGCTTTTCACGGACGAAATTCGCTCAATCACCGTACCCATTAAGGTACGATGTTCCTCTGAGATAGGCACTTGCCGCAGAAGACCCGTCAATATGTCCGGCTGTATATTCGATAGTCCGGGGCTCTTGTTGTTGGTCTCTCTAGGACCCGAACACCCCGGACCTCGGGCAGCCAAAGAGTCACCTTCTGGCCTTGTCCTCCTTTGCGGATCGGGAGAGATCCTCCAGGACGACACCTCGGGATCGTCCGCCTTATGGGGCGGGGAAGTATGAGGCGGCGTTTCGCTCTCCATCATCTCCGAAAGAAGATCCCCCGAGGACGAAGATTGTTGAGGAAGGCTATAGGCCGAACTGCAAAACATATGTTTCAGATATTACCCTCACAAATAGGAAAAGAATGGGGTATCCTTATTAAACACCTTTGTTCACTTACGGTTCGGCTAAAGGCTGGCCCCCTTGTGGGCACTGTGCGGAAATATCGCCTCCTGAATCCGGGCCCTCTGATAGGGATTTCTTCCCTCGCTTGGAGGCCTCGGCCTACAGGTCTTCGGGGGCGGCTCTCTTCTTCCTGTGGGGGGAGGGAATGTTAGATTCTCCTCCCCATTCATCCTCCGACACGGGAGTTCCGATTTCCCCGGATGCGGTGCGTGATGTACCTCCGGTATGAAGGCCACTTTTGAACTCCCCACTCCTCTCCTTTTCTTCCCTCAACGGCACTTGATAAGGCGCCGGAGCCAGCATCCTGGTTAACACTGGATCCGCTGAGTTTTGGGGAAGAGGGGCCGAACACCTGATCCTCTCCGCCTTCTTTACCCAGCCCTGGCCGAGTACGGTTTTCTCAGAATATTGTTATGGGAAACTTAAACTAAAAATGTGTTCAGAAATTGAGTGCTTACCGGGGAATCCGGGTGGTTGCAGTCGAGGCATGCGTCCTCTGTGGTGTCCGGACACCTTTATCGTGACCCAAAGAATAATTCATACATCTGTTCGAGCGTTGTGACAAAGAAGCACTGAATGGTTCGCGGTCCTTTCGGATTGAACTCCCACATGCGGAGAGGTCGACGCTGGCATGGCAAGACCAAACAAACTAACTAACTTGGATTACCTTGATGAGATCGATGTCCTTCTTAATAAGGTCCCGAAGGCGGCTTTGCAGTATTTGCACTTCATCTAACGATCCGCAATCCAGCCCCTTGTTGATCCACGATGCAAGATGAGGTGGAGGGACGGATCGGAAGGCAGGTGAAGCCGCCCACTTTGTACCATGAGGTTCCATGATATAAAACCACTCCCGTTGCCATAGGTCAGAAGCTTCGGTGAAGGAACCCTTTGGCCAGGCGATGTCGGTGAATTTGCTTATTATAGCACCTCCGCACTCCGCGTGTCTCCCATCTATTATCTTCGGCTTTACATTGAAGGTCTTGAGCCATAAGCCGAAGTGTGGAGAGATACGGAGGAAGGCCTCACACGTGATAATGAATGATGAGATGTGAAGGAAGGAGTCCGGAGCTAGATCATGGAAATCTAGTCCATAGTAAAACATGAACCCTTGAACGAAGGGATGAAGGGAGAAACCTAGCCCCCGGAGGAAGTGAGGGATAAATACAACCCTCTGATGTCTACTACACAACCTTCTTCTTGTAGACGTTGTTGGGCCTGCAAGTGCACAAGTTTGTAGGACAGTAGTAAATTTCCCTCAAGTGGATAACCTAAGGTTTATCAATCCATGGGAGGCGTAGGATGAAGATGGTCTCTCTCAAACAACCCTGCAACCAAATAACAAAGAGTCTCTTGTGTCTCCAACACACCCAATACAATGGTAAATTGTATAGGTGCACTAGTTCGGCGAAGAGATGGTGATACAAGTGCAATATGGATGGTAGATAAAGTTATTTGTAATCTGAAATAATAAAAACAGCAAGGTAACAAGTGGTAAAAGTGAGCGTAAACGGTATTGCAATGCTAGGAAACAAGGCCTAAGGTTCATAATTTCACTAGTGCAAGTTCTCTCAACAATAATAACATAGATAGATCATATAATAATCCCTCAACATGCAACAAAGAGTCACTCCAAAGCCACTAATAGTGGAGAACAAACGAAGAGATTATGGTAGGGTACGAAACCACCTCAAAGTTATCCTTTCTGTTCTATCTATTCAAGAGTTCGTAGTAAAATAACATGAAGCTATTCTTTCCGCTCAATCTATCATAGAGTTCATACTAGAATAACACCTTAAGACACAAATCAACCAAAACCCTAATGTCACCTAGATACTCCATTGTCACCTCAAGTATCCGTGAGCATGATTATACAATATGCATCACACAATCTCAGATTCATCTATTCAACCAACACAAAGTACTTCAAAGAGTGCCCCAAAGTTTCTACTGGAGAGTCAAGACGAAAACGTGTGCCAACCCCTATGCATAGGTTCATGGTCGGAACCCGCAAGTTGGTCACCAAAACATACATCAAGTGGCACATGATATCCCATTGTCACCACAGATAAGCACGGCAAGACATACATCAAGTGTTCTCAAATCATTAAAGACTCAGTCCGATAAGATAACTTCAAAGGGGAAAACTCAATCCATTACAAGAGAGTAGAGGGGGAGAAACATCATAAGATCCAACTATAATAGCAAAGCTTGCGATACATCAAGATCGTGCCATAGAGAGAACACGAGAGAGAACATGAGAGAGAGAGAGAGAGATCAAACACATAGCTACTGGTACATACCCTCAGCCTCGAGGGTGAACTACTCCCTCCTCGTCATGGAGAGCGCCGGGATGATGAAGATGGCCACCGATGAGGGATCCCCCCTTCGGCAGGGTGCCGGAACGGGATCCCGAGAGGTTTTTGGTGGCTACAGAGGCTTGCGGCGGTGGAACTCCCGATCTATCTTCTCCGTGGATGTTTTTAGGGTTCGTGGGACTATATAGGTGAAAGAAGTCGGTCGGGGGGTGCTCGAGGGGCCCACGAGACAGGGGGCGCGCCAAGGAGGGGTGGGTGCGCCCTCCTATCTCCTGGCCTCCTCGAGACTCTTCTGACGTGAACTCCAAGTCTCCCGGATGATATTCTTCCAAAAAATACGCTGCCAAAGGTTTCATTCCGTTTGGACTCCCTTTGATATTCCTTTTCTTCGAAATACTGAAATAGGCAATAAAACAACAATATGGGCTGGGCCTCCGGTTAATAGGTTAGTCCCAAAAGTAATATAAAAGTGTATAATAAAGCCCGTAATCATTCAAAATAGATAATAAAATAGCATGAATGCTTCATAAATTATAGATATGTTGGAGACGTATCAGCATCCCCAAGCTTAATTCCTACTCGTCCTCGAGTAGGTAAATGATAAAAGAAAGGATTTATGAAGTGTGAATGCTAGAAGGTGCACAAGTTTGATTAATGATAATTTCAATCACCTTTTCTAGCATGATTATATGTCATGACAATAGTTCATCTCATAAAACTTTTCATGATCAAGTAACAAGCTATTCACATGTCAAAGCATAGACCATAAACTTTCTTGAAAACTAGCAAACTTCATTCTTAGCCATAAAACAATTGCAATTCATCTTATTTTCAGGAAGGGTCTATGTCAGAGCTTTAATTTAGCAAACTTCACATACTCAACTATCATAGTCTTCTACAATTGCTAACACTCACGCAATACTTGTGGTTATGGAGTTTTAATCAGACACTGAGAAAGAAAGGGGCTTATAGTGTTGCCTCCAAACGTATTCACCTTTGGGTGATGTCAACAATAATAGTTCATGCTAACTTACATCCAATTGGATATATATATCAGGATCACCCTAACACAAAGTGCTTGCCAAAGGATAAAATGAAAAAGGGAAAGGTGAAGATCACCTTGACTCTTGCATAAAGTAAAAGACATAAGGTAAAAGATAGGCCCTTCGCAGAGGGAAGAAGAGGTTGTCATGCGCTTTTAGGGTTGGATACACAAAATCTTAATGCGAAAGAATGTCACTTTAGATTTCCCCTTGTATATGGACCTTTATTATGCAGTCCGTCGCTTTTATTGCTTCCATAACAAGATCGTACAAAGCTTATTTTCTCCGCACTAATAAGTCATGCATATTTAGAGAGCAATTTTTATTGCTTGCACCGATGACAACTTACTTGAAGGATCTTACTCAATCCATAGGTAGATATGGTGGACTCTCATGGCAAAAACTGGGTTTAAGGATATTTGGAAGCACAAGTAGTATCTCTACTTGGTGCAAGGAATTTTGGCTAGCATGAGGGGGAAAGGCAAGCTCAACATGTTTGAATGATCCTTGACAATATACTTTAACTGAGATGTGAGAAAACATAACCCATTACGTTGTATTCCTTGTCCAACATCAACTCTTTAGCATGTCATACTTAATGAGTGCTCACAATTATAAAAGATGTCCATGATAATATATTTATATATGAAATCTCTCTTCCTTCAATATTCTTTCATGAATTGTTCAAATGACCAATACAATGCTTGCTAACCTCCAATAAATTTACAACCTCTACTTCTTATATGTGAAGTCATTACTCCCCATCGGGGTAAGCATATGAAACATATATAATTTCATATTTATAACATTCAACTCATTCAATCATTTACTAATAGTATATAAGTAAAGCACACGAGTAAATGACAAACTACTCCAAAAAGATATAAGTGAAGATCAATGAGTAGCTAAATAATTATGTAACTATATGAAGACTCTCTCTCATTAAAGAATTTCAGATCTTGGTATTGTATTCAAACAGCAAGCAAAACAAAATAAAATGACGCTCCAAGCAAAACACATATCATGTGGCGAATAAAAATATAGCTCCAAGTAAAGTTACCGATGAACGAAGACGAAAGAGGGGATGCCTTCTGGGGCATCCCCAAGCTTAGGCTCTTGGTTGTCCTTGAATATTACCTTGGGGTGCCTTGGGCCTCCCCAAGCTTAGGATCTTGCCACTCCTTATTCCATAGTCCATCGAATCTTTACCAAAAACTTGAAAACTTCAACCACACAAAACTCAAAACAAAACTCGTAAGCTCCGTTAGTAAAAGAAAACAAACCACCACTTTAAGGTACTGTAATGAACTCATTCTTTATTCATATTGGTGTTAAACCTACTGTATTCCGACTTCTCTATGGTTCATACCCTTACATACTAGCCATAGATTCATCAAAATAAGCAAACAACACAATGAAAACAGAATCTGTCAAAAACAGAACAGTCTGTAGTAATCTATATCAAACGTATACTTCTGGAACCCCAAAAATTATGAAATAAATTGGTGGACCTGAGGAATTTGTCTATTAATCATCTGCAAAAAGAATCAACTTAAAAGAACTCTCCAATAAAAATATGGCAGCTAATCTCGTGAGCACTAAGGTTTTTGTTTTTTTTACAACATGATCATAAAGACTTCACCCAAGTCTTCCCAAAGGTTCTACTTGGCACAAACACTAATTAAAACATGAAACCACATCTAACCAGAGGATAGATGAATTATTTATTACTAAACAGGAACAAAAAACAAGAAATAAAAAATAAAGTTGGGTTGCCTTCCAACAAGCACTTTTCTTTAATGCCTTTTTAGCTAGGCATGATGATTTCAATGATGCTCACATAAAAGATAAGAATTGAAACATAACGGGAGCATCATGAAGCATAAGACTACCACATTTAATCCTAACCCAATTCCTATGCATAGGGATTTTGTGAGCAAACAACTTATGGGAACAATAATCAACTAGCATAGGAAGGTAAAACAAGCATAGCTTCAAAAATTTCAACACATATAGAGGAAACTTGATATTATTGCAATTCCTACAAGCATATGTTCCTCCCTCATAATAATTTTCAGTAGCATCATGAATGAATTTAACAATATAACCAGCACCTAAAGCATTCTTTTCATGATCTATTAGCATAGAAAATTTACTACTCTCCACATAAGCAAAATTCTTCTCATTCGGAATGGTGGGAGTATCATAAGAGACTTGAACACTAAAAATTGTTTCCACATTAAAAGAGTAATGTTTAGAAAAAGGGTAATCATAATCATGACAAGTTTTATAAATATAATCATCACTACTTTTTATAGCATAGGTTTCATCACAATAATCATCATAAGTAGCAAATTTGTTCGCATCATAATCGATTGAAACCTCTCCCAAGATAGTGGAATCACTAAATAAAGTTGACACTCTTCCAAATCCACTTTCATATTCATCACAATAAGATTCAATATCCTCCAAAATAGTGGGATCAATACTACCTAAAGTTGACACTCTTCCAAACCCACTTTCATCAATATAATCATCATAGGTAAGAGGCATGCTATCATCATAATAACTTTGCATATCAAAACATGGGATGCTAAAAATATCATCTTCATTAAACATAGCATCCCCAAGCTTGGGACAAACATTAATTTCAGCAAATATATTCTCAAATATGTCATCCTCATCAAACATAGCTTCCCCAAGCTTGGGCCTTTTCGTATCATAAGCATAATCACCCTCATCATTAATAGCATGGATAGCACCAATAGTATACCAATTATCATCATCACAATGAGTAGTAGGAGCAACATCATTTGGGAGGGACACCTTTTTACCTTTGATGCTCCTTCTCTTCCTTTTCTTCTTCACATTATGTGTGGATTCAACCTTCTTCTTTGAGCTCCTTATTGATGAGATTGGTTGAATAGAAAGCTCCTCCTCATTAGCTGATTCATCATAAGAAATAATAGGATGAGATTGGGAAGTCTCTTCCCTTTCATTAGTATTCTCATCATCTTCCATTTGCCTTCTTTTCTTTAGGTAATCGGCAATATAAGGATTTTCAATGCAATTCACCGCACAATACATATAAATATCCTCTAGATCAATATCAAAGAGTTTTTAAGGACAAATTCTGGAAGATTCTTAGTTAAACGTTTCATTTCTTCATAACCCAAAAGCAAACTGAGTTCGTAATAATGTGCAAGGGAAATCAAATCATCACAATTTTTGGACACGATTCGGTCATGAAATAATTTGCATTGGAGATGTAAATGACCACGTTCATTGCATAGTTCACAAGTACGGCAAAGGAAATGTGAATTTTCAGCATTCTTATCTAGCTTTTCTTGCAACAATTTAGTTTCTAAATGCTTATGCCTCTTGCAATATCTATCTTCCCTATTTGGTGTGTACTTGCAAACCCAATCAACTCCACAAAAGTTGACATGCTTATAGGAGACATTTTCATTATGACTAGAGCAATCATCATTAGTACTATGGATATTCAAAGAGTTCATACTAACAACATTGCATTCATGCTCATTATTCAAAGATTTAGTGCAAAACATTTTATAGATTTCTTCTTCTAGCACTTGAGCACAATTTTCCTTACCATCATTCTTACGAAAAATATTAAAAAGATGAAGCATATGAGACAAACTCAATTCTATTTTTTTGTAGTTTTCTTTTATAAACTAAATTAGTGATAAAACAAGAAACAAAAAGATTTGATTGCAAGATCTAAAGATATACCTTCAAGCACTCAGCTCCCCGGCAACGGCGCCAGAAAAGAGCTTGATGTCTACTACACAACCTTCTTCTTGTAGACGTTGTTGGTCCTGCAAGTGCACAAGTTTGTAGGACAGTAGCAAATTTCCCTCAAGTGGATGACCTAAGGTTTATCAATCCGTGGGAGGCGTAGGATGAAGATGGTCTCTCTTAAACAACCCTGCAACCAAATAACAAAGAGTCTCTTGTGTTCCCAACACACCCAATACAATGGTAAATTGTATAGGTGCACTAGTTCGGCGAAGAGATGATGATACAAGTGCAATATGGATGGTAGATAAAGTTATTTGTAATCTGAAATAATAAAAACAGCAAGGTAACAAGTGGTAAAAGTGAGCGTAAACGGTATTGCAATGCTAGGAAACAAGGCCTAAGGTTCATACTTTCACTAGTGCAAGTTCTCTCAACAATAATAACATAGATAGATCATATAATAATCCCTCAACATGCAACAAAGAGTCACTCCAAAGCCACTAATAGTGGAGAACAAACGAAGAGATTATGGTAGGGTACGAAACCACCTCAAAGTTATCTTTTCTGTTCTATCTATTCAAGAGTTCGTAGTAAAATAACATGAAGCTATTCTTTCCGCTCAATATATCATAGAGTTCATACTAGAATAACACCTTAAGACACAAATCAACCAAAACCCTAATGTCACCTAGATACTCCATTATCACCTCAAGTATCCGTGGGCATGATTATACAATACTAGTTGACCCATTGCGCCAAATGGCGCACAGACCCGCTAAAGACATGTTGTCGATGAAAATAGTTTCATTTTGCAACGACATATTCAATATTTGTAGTAGAAAGCCCATGTGTCAAATCATACTATATTGAAAATATGTTTATCACGCTGAGAAACCTAAGTTTGAAAAAAATCATATTTCTATAACATGCATAGACCAGCTAAGGAAGCATTTTTTTTAGTTGAAAATATGGTTATCACACTGAGAAATCTGAGTTTGACAAAAATTCATGTGTTTGCGGTTGTATTTCTTTAGCAGTGTTTGCACTAAACTTTTATTTTCCATGTGCTAAAACCTCTCTATGTTGTGCATAAGGAGGCATAGGTATTTGAAAGGACCATATACTACCTAGCCCGATACAGGAACAATTCTTTGTGTGGGCCGTCCAAATACCTAGCCTGGTCCAGGAACAATTCTTTTCTTCCTCGGTTTCTCCTTTGGGCGGGAGAAGCGTACTCAACTGGTGACACAAATGGCCCATTACACCATATAGCACAATGTTCATTTCAAACACAAAGTGTTTTGAGAATTAGGTTAACAGTCCAGACTTGAAACAACAGATGAAACCACTTTACCAATTCAAACTCTTTAGCAACCATTTATGATTATGATGTCGAATGGCACAAGGTGTCGATTTAGACTATGAGTTATTTGAAACATGTTTCATTTGTTCTTTACAAAGTGTTACATACAATTTCACTGCACATAAGAATTTTCAAGCTCGGCTAAAACATATTTTCAGGCATACAAACCACAACTAAACAACACAAATGTAAATATATACAACTGAGTCATACTTCCTAAAAAAGGCAAGCAACGGACTGGTAATAGGTAGGCCTGTTTTAGAGAGATTGTGGTAAACTATAGTTCATTATTACATGCAAAATGTTTTTGCTTCGGAGCAAAACACTGATCTATCTCTGTCTTCATATCTTTTTCTTCTCAGAGCTGGAGTGTGATGCCTTGCTCCTATTCATGGCTCTTGACCTACAATTTTTGAACAAACTAAATTAGTTATTCATTCAATGGGAAATCTGAAGTGGGGATTACTTCGCCAATATCATTAGCAAGTTTATGAGGGAAAAGAAAGCGATATAACTTCCAAAAGCAAAGGTAAGAATGAAGTACATAGTATTGTAGCTGGGAAAGTAGGAACATGAGATGCGGCGTGTTTCAGAAAAATGGTGGTTCCCTGATCCTAGTAACAATTCTTTTCTTCCTCGGTTTCTCCTTTGGGCGGGAGAAGCGTACTCAACTGGTGACACAAATGGCCCATTACACCATATAGCACAATGTTCATTTCAAACACAAAGTGTTTTGAGAATTAGGTTAACAGTCCAGACTTGAAACAACAGATGAAACCACTTTACCAATTCAAACTCTTTAGCAACCATTTATGATTATGATGTCGAATGGCACAAGGTGTCGATTTAGACTATGAGTTATTTGAAACATGTTTCATTTGTTCTTTACAAAGTGTTACATACAATTTCACTGCACATAAGAATTTTCAAGCTCGGCTAAAACATATTTTCAGGCATACAAACCACAACTAAACAACACAAATGTAAATATATACAACTGAGTCATACTTCCTAAAAAAGGCAAGCAACGGACTGGTAATAGGTAGGCCTGTTTTAGAGAGATTGTGGTAAACTATAGTTCATTATTACATGCAAAATGTTTTTGCTTCGGAGCAAAACACTGATCTATCTCTGTCTTCATATCTTTTTCTTCTCAGAGCTGGAGTGTGATGCCTTGCTCCTATTCATGGCTCTTGACCTACAATTTTTGAACAAACTAAATTAGTTATTCATTCAATGGGAAATCTGAAGTGGGGATTACTTCGCCAATATCATTAGCAAGTTTATGAGGGAAAAGAAAGCGATATAACTTCCAAAAGCAAAGGTAAGAATGAAGTACATAGTATTGTAGCTGGGAAAGTAGGAACATGAGATGCGGCGTGTTTCAGAAAAATGGTGGTTCCCTGATCCTAGTAACATGAGCTGAGATTATTTTGTCAGGGACTAATGGTCATGGCCGTATATAATTTTCACAAGCAACAAACCCTATGTGACAACCTACCTTCGATCACAAAGCTATATAATCTATATAATAGACAAAATTGGAGCCTTCGATAACCTAAATACCATTTTTTCCTACTATAGTGTAATAGGCTCTGAAACTGCACATACTTGGATTTTCATGGGACCATTCAGGACTTTGAAAAAAGATACAAAAACTGCATTCAGCTCCTCCATCTAAGGCTACCTCAATAATAAACCAATACTTCATGATAGAATAATCTAAAAATCTCAAGTCACGTTTTAGTATTAGATACATTCGTATCTAGACAAATCTAAGACAAGAATTTTGGGAGGGAGGGAGTATATGGTAACGATGCAAAATAATCTTGCAGCACCTAAAACAGTAAAAGCTGTGAAATTGGCAGTCAACTTACTATCAACGGAAACACCACACTATGATAACAATGCAAAATAATCTTGCAGGACCTCCTAAAACTGTAAAAGCTGTGAAATTGGCAGTCAACTTACTATCAACCGAAAGCACCACACTGCACTATATTTTTCCAGGAACAAGATATGCTTTCTCGTTCCCCACTGCAAGGATGCACGTCGTCTCCCCATTCTCCACCGCGAGGACGCTGGCGCGTCCCTGTTCTCCACCACCAGGACGCCCAACTCCTCCCCTATCTCCACCACAAGGACGTTGGGCGCCTCTTCGTTTGCCACCCTGAGCACCGCATTGAGGTCGTCTAGAAATGTATTGTCGAAGCAACTCCTTTTCATTGTCCCCCTCTCTTAATTTTTCGCAGCACACGCCCCTTGTTATTCTACACCTAGGACGGATGTTCTTGTAGATTTTGCTGACCACCATATTCTGCAGTAATTAGTATGGCTGCAGTCTAATGTATTGATTTTCAGCAGGCCAATGTGTTGATTGACTAATTTTGTGCATCAAAAACAGTAGGGCAGTGTTGTTGAATCAATTTTGTTTAGTAAAAAACAGAGTCCGTAACAATACTATAAAAGCGCTAGTCTCCAAAGTCCACGATGCCGCAAAAACATTTAGCACCCATTTAAATATGGATTTGGGTTCATATATACACAAAGTGCAGTAATTATTGTGAAGCAAGAAAAAGAATGCTCCTACTATCAGAAATATGTGCCGACAACAACACCATCCTATTAGAGCTCTAAACCAGGAACAGAGAAGGCACCTATACCTGCTCATGGAGATGTGTCTGAACCTCCATTTGCATATGTAGAGCTTCTGCCAAGTTGAGAAGGAGAAGGGGACAGATGTAAATTAGTAAGGTCATGGTATTTACCATGCATACATTCTAGTGTAATAATTCAGAGATATTACTTGTTTTTGAACGGAGCACTTCCACTGCTACCTAGTCGTACCTTCTTAATGTCCGAGGAGGCCTTCTTGTCTGCATACAGTATGCACCAAAATTCAGTATAAAAAAGGACTGCTCATGAGTAGAAAGATCATTGTCGCAATTTGGAATGAGATGGCTCGGTCGCAAGGCATGGGAGGCTGCGAACAGCGGGGGCAGAGCTGCAGCTGGCGCTCCTGTAGGGATAGGGTGGAGCTGCAGGGGAGTGGGAGGAGGCCGGCGACAGGGGGAAGGAGCAGGCTGATGAGAGGGGCAAGCGGTAGGGGGGACCTGCTCGGTTCTGCTACACGCGCCCGCGTAAGCGATGGCTCAGTCAGGCCATCTCCCTGGCTCAGTCAGGCCATCTCCCTCTGGAAACCAGCCATCGCTCAGAGTCCAACGAAAAGGCAGATTCAGACAAGGTTCGTGCACATCTGTCTTCCCTATTCTTTCCTTTCAGCGTACCCATGTGCAATTCGTGATTCCACGTGCTATCACCTAAGTACATCGCCTTGCAAAAGAAAATTAACACAGATCATGCACAATGGCGCTCATAGGTACTTATGCTTCCAGCAAAGATAGCTTAGTTCACGAGGAAGTACACATCCTAGATACACCTACGCCTTCTAATTATGTAATTTATGCTAAAAATCAGATCATTATATTATCTTACAACAGCAGTAAATATATGAGAAAAATATCTTGCTACTGTTGTTTGTTCTAACAAAAAGAAAACCTACAGAATAAAAACTTCTATACATAACATCACCTGCTATAGGCAAATAGGATTATGAATACACGCATTTGCACACCCAGTTTCTTCTACAATTATTTATGGTTGCAGCCCCTTCTTATTAGTTGATTATGCCATATCATCTTATGCTAAGTAGCTGGAATTGGGTTCTCATGCTGATAGTACGATGCCACAATGTATGTAATCATCTGCCTCCTAACCGTTTCAAAAGCTGGTAGAATTCTCATTTGAGCTCTCAACGCTTTTACATAATTTCTGATTCAACAGCTAGAGAGGAAATTATGTATTCATTGTTTTCTTGCTGATCTTAGTTAGGTTCACAGCAGACTCGAACATGAACATTTGTTCCGGTGTTTAATGCAGAAGGATAAGCTGGGTTTCCAAGAGTACTTCTTAAGGTTTTGATTGTGTTTGCATTTTTTATTTAGATATTTGTCCATTCAAACACTTTTTTGATTTAGAGGATAGCAATTCCAGAAAAACACAATAGCTGGCTACTAAACGTTGCAGTGTATAACTTGTTGAAATCAAATGCTTTGTAGGTTATGTGGTTTATTCTGCAGAAAAAACAGCAAAAATTCATGTTCACATCTATTATTCACAAGATATAATAGCACATATCTTCCACTACTATTATTCACAAGATCAAAACTTCTTCATATCACATCACGTACAATAAGCAATAGGATTCTTCTATAGTTATTTACTATTGTACCTCCTTGTTATTAGATAGCTTTGCTATGTCACCTTATGCCAACTAACTAAAGGTAGGTGTTCAGCCCAATATATGTAGTCACCTACCTTCTAACACAACTAAATCAATGAGCGCTCGATGGTTGCAGGTTCTAAACCTTCTTGCTATGGATGAAGACTTTTTTGTGCCTTTCCTCCCAAAGGTAAGATAAACTCATATACACCATTTCAGCGATTGAATTATGTGCCTATTTTCAGTATGAGAACTCTAGAGTAATTAATACTCCCTCCGTCCCATAATCTAAGAATGTTTTTCAAGCTAAAACAACTTGAAAATGTTCTTCTATTATGGGCCGGAGGGAATATTTGATACTTAACATTTCCAGTCAAGTTTATAGAAATTAGGAAAAGGCAATTTAGTTTCAGTAGTATCAATGTACAGAAATCTTATTGTAGCGATGATATCCAGCTTTTGGAATCCCCAGCCTTGTTAGCATTATACTATTCTATGAGGAACCTGACAACACTATTTTCAAGAATCACTGCCAAGAATGATTATCACCCGACAACACTATTTTCAACAAGTGTCATGGTGGCAATTCACAGAACAGTCCAACATAAATAAAGAAGCCGCAACCATAGTGTGAGAATTGGAAGGGAATACTGAAGCGAACATGGGCGCAAAGAAATACACGACTGAACCACTCCAAAACATTAAGAAACCTATAGTCGTTAATGCGCAAACTAAGTCTCATTGAGGTGGAGATGACGCGTAACCTGCAGATGAAAAGAAGAGCTTGCCTGCAGATTGGGACCCTCTATGTAGCCATGGAAGTCTAGCCATACAAAGTGGTGCTTCGATGCGAAAACTCAAGGCAACCGTGGCAAGGCCCCATCGAACAACGCCTCATTTCCTCTTACTCCACCTATTTCCCATAACTTAGATTCATAATCAAATATTCAGGTGCAATAACAATTTTTGTCCGGTTATAAGTTAAAACCAAGGAAATTAAATACTAATTAGAATCTGAAACACATCAAACCAAGGAAATCGATTTGCAAGATGCCCTTGCAGCGCAAGACAACTCCTCGCTTAGCCAATCCATAGACGACAGCTCATTGGTCGCTACTTGTTGGCGCATTCAGACTTCTCCTTTCCCTCTATGACAGAAAATCAACATGTGAACATAAGAATCAAAATAAGAGAAGGAACAAGCAATACTCGAGATGTACAACAAGCGTGCGCTTATAAGCTATTATATGTCAGTATGAATGTGCGAAAAACATGGGGCTCTAAACTATAAACCAATTATTAACTAATAATGTTACTTTGGCGACTTCATTGCTTCACATGTCCTTATTTCAGCACAACATGTCATGCATATTTAGAAACCACGACATATATATCAACCGCACTAATATGGCAAACAATTAGCTAACCCTGGCATATTTACCTTTCGCCTGTGGTTGTGATCTTTTCGCATTAATCTCCAATACTGAATCATCCACGATCTCAATGGATCCTTTAAAGGGGCCACCAACAAATGGGAGGAGGGGGTGTTAACTTGAGCAGTGAAGGAAAGAATATAATGGCAGAATTAAATTTGTCAAATTCCGATGCAGTAGAACATCCCACTGGATGATTTTTGTCATTGCACCTAATACCAGAAAAAAGTAGGAACCCAATTGCGCAAAATTAGGTGTTAAGTAATTTTTCTATGCTCGAAATACAGTGCAACATGGTCTGATGCAATTTTGATACAAAGTAGTACAAAACTAACTATTGCAAAACTATGAGTTCAACACCTAAACTTTGAGTTTCAGTTGCACAAGTTCTTATAGCAAAAAATATGCAAGTCATATAGCATTATTTCCTTACCATGTACTTAGCATCAATAAAAGGACTATTGACAGCCACAACTTCAATAACACCTCTACTGGAGCATTGATGTCTCTTCTCAAATCCTCAATGACTGAATGATCATTAATTTCTTCAATCCTCATAACTGAATATTTCTTGTGTCTGTATGTCACTTGACTCACTCCCTGGCCAGCAAGCAACAAAGTCAGTATACAACAACGCATAGCTTCGTAGCTTCATTACAGCAAAGCATCAACATCAGGCCATCAGCAGCCCAACACCCAGAGAAAGCACCGAGCAACAAGCCAGCAAGTACGCACACAACAAGCAAGCACACACGCAGCACAACAACAGCAAGCACGCAGACATCACACGTGTAATAAGCAGGGCAAGAAGACCAGGAAGAGCAGTGATTCAGAGGAAGTTACCTCACCGGGGACGGGATTCCTGGCGGCAGTGGTGGAGTTGACTCGGGGCGGGGATGGAGGTCACTCGAAGCGGCGCCCAAGGCGACTCCAGGCGGCAGCAGTGGCGTGGCCATGCAGGCACCCTCGATCCAATCCGCCGCCCTGCTCTTTTCAATGGGGCGACGCATCATCACCTCCTACTGGCTGCAGCTCTTGTAATGTTGTCGCACCTGCGGCTGCTCTTCGATGGTGAGCGTCCTCCCATGATGGCCGAGCAAGGTGGGTGCAGAGGCAGCGGCTACACTCACGGTGCAGTAGAGGCAAGCCGATCTGCCTCCTTGGCTGGCATCCGCGCCTCTCCTCCTTCTCCGGCCGGTGACGCCCAGCTGATCTCCTCCTTCCGCGGCTTCCTCGCGACCTGGGGTGGATAAGGACCTTGGGGAGGCGGTGGATCTCGTCGAATGCGGTGGCGGAGCTCCTGGGGCTGCGGGAAGGAGGGAGCTGCGGGTTGGGGGCTAGCCGGCTAGGGTTCGTTCGGCCGTGCGCTCCCTCCATCGCCCCCTGACCTTCTTGATTTCCTCTGCTCCGCCTTTGCCTTCCTCTCCTCTCCCAAGGACTCGCCACGGCTCTCTGGCCCTGCCCTTTGAACTGGTGCGCGAACGGATGAGGCGAAGTCCGGGTGGGGTGGAAGAGACTCGGGGTGGAGCATGTGAGGACGGAGGAGGAAGAGCTCGGGGCAGACATAGACAGAGGAGGAAGAGCTCGTACCAGGGATGGAGGACGGATGCGGGTGGGGCGGCGGCTAGGGTTCGTGCGGCTGAGACGAGTGAGGGAGGAAGGAGGCGGGGGCATGCGGCTGTGGGTTTGGGCGACCAATGGGCTTTTCGGGATGAATGACCAATCGTACCGTTTCATCCCGCACCCGGCCAACACATCGCGACCCCATCGACGAAGCGGCCCACTCGTCATACACACGTGAAAGAAACAGCAAGGTGACACACACAGTGAATATCTAACGGATGAGGAGAGCCGAGGTGGGATTTTTACCCCGATCTGACGGCCACGAATGACCCAATCGGGGGAGCCTTCTGGAGGTGAGTTGGCTAGCCTCTTTTTTGTTTTAAATGCATCACACAATCTTAGATTTATCTATTCAACCAACACAAAGTACTTCAAAGAGTGCCCCAAAGTTTCTACCGGAGAGTCAAGACGAAAACGTGTGCCAACCCCTATGCATAGGTTCATGGGCGGAACCCGCAAGTTGGTCACCAAAACATACATCAAGTGGCACATGATATCCCATTATCACCACAGATAAGCACGGCAAGACATACATCAAGTGTTCTTAAATCATTAAAGACGCAATCCGATAAGATAACTTCAAAGGGGAAAACTCAATCCATTACAAGAGAGTAGAGGGGGAGAAACATCATAAGATCCAACTATAATAGCAAAGCTCGCGATAATTAAGATCGTGCCATTGAGAGAACACGAGAGAGAGATCAAACACATAGCTACTGGTACATACCCTCAGCCTCGAGGGTGAACTACTCCCTCCTCGTCATGGAGAGCGCCGGGATGATGAAGATGGCCACCGATGAGGGATCCCCCCTCCGGCAGGGTGCCGGAACGGGCTCCCGAGAGGTTTTTGGTGGCTACAGAGGCTTGCGGCGGCGGAACTCCCGATCTATCTTCTCCGTGGATGTTTTTAGGGTATGTGGGACTATATAGGTGAAAGAAGTCGGTCGAGGGGTGCTCGAGGGGCCCATGAGACAGGGGGGCGCGCCCAGGAGGGGTGGGCGCGCCCTCCTATCTCCTGGCCTCCTCGAGGCTCTTCTGACGTGAACTCCAAGCCTCCCAGATGATATTCTTCCAAAAAGTCACGCTGCCGAAGGTTTCATTCCGTTTGGACTCCGTTTGATATTCCTTTTCTTCGAAATACTGAAACAGGCAATAAAACAACAATATGGGTGGGCCTCCGGTTAATAGTTTAGTCCCAAAAGTAATATAAAAATGTATAATAAAACTCATAATCATTCAAAACAGATAATAAAATAGCATGAATGCTTCATAAATTATAGATACGCTGGAGACGTATCACCCTCTCATTGGGTCTAGGAGTAGGGATAACCTGCCCTTGTGCAGGAAGCCTGTGAAGGATCTCCGCGGTCAAATACCTCGCCTCCCTGAGCTTCGTGATATCCTCCTGTGTGGCAGCGGAAGCCGTCCACCGACCATGAGAGCTGGATCCGGACATGGCTTGAGGTTCGAAGCGACTGGTTAAGCCTTGGGTGTTGGAACTCGAGGTGGGAGGAGGAGAGGAGTAGCGTAGAGAAGAAAGGCGGGTCTCGCCCTCCTTATAAAGATGACGAATATCAAACGTCCCCTACATGGCCTTAAAACATGCATATTCCCAAGGGATCATACCAACGGGACGGTTGGGTTACCCATGTCCGTGTTGATGAGAATCCCGCAATAAGGGGACACGATCTCCGCTTCAACAAGACGTGCCAATAAAACTGCCTCGCAAAGCATGGAGCAGCAGGTTGGAAAAACGATTCGAAATAATGGCCGAACGATGACGTAATGTCGTGTTGCAAAAGCTGTCAGCGGATTAGACTCGTGAAAATATTATGCTCTCCATGGTGGTATATGTAATTTGTTTTGCAGAGCCGGGCACTATTCTTATGTTGAAGATCTGCTTTGGAGTATTCGGAGAAGGAACCCGCCTTGCAATGTCGAAGACAATCTGCGCACCAGACTCATCGTCATTGAAGCCTGGTTCAGGGGCTACTGAGGGAGTCCTGGATTAAGGGGTCCTTGGACAGCCAGACTGTATGCGTATGCCGGATTGTTGGGCTATGCAGATACAAGATAGAAGACTTCGTCCCGTGTCTGGGTGGGACTCTCCTTTGCGTGGAAGGCAAGCTTGGCGATTCGGATATGAAGATTCCTTTCTCTGTAACCGACTCTATGTAACCCTAGCCCCCTCCGGTGTCTATATAAACCGGAAGGTTTAGTCCGTAGGACAAGAACAATCATAATCATAGGCTAGCTTCTAGGGTTTAGCCTCTACAATCTCGTGGTAGATCAACTCTTGTAATACTCATATCATCAAGATCAATCAAGCAGGAAGTAGGGTATTACCTCCATCAAGAGGGCCCGAACCTGGGTAAACATTGTGTCCCCCGCCTCCTGTTACCATTAGCCTTAGACGCACAGGTCGGGACCCCCTACCCGAGATCCGCCAGTTTTGACATCGACAGCAACCCTACCTAGGCTCAGCAAAGAGGTCCCCACCGGTCTACATCCTAAACACTCCAGGGTCTTGGGCCCATCGCCCGTTGCACTCTGATGTCTACTACGCAACCTTTTTCTTGTAGACGTTGTTGGGGCCTCCAAGTGCAGAGGTTTGCAGGACAGTAGCAAATTTCCCTCAAGTGGATGACCTAAGGTTTATCAATCCATGGGAGGTGTAGGATGAAGATGGTCTCTCTCAAACAACCCTCCAACCAAATAACAAAGAGTCTCTTGTGTCCCCAACACACCCAATACAATGGTAAATTGTATAGGTGCACTAGTTCGGCGAAGAGATGGTGATACAAGTGCAATATGGATGGTAGATATAGGTTTTTATAATCTGAAAATATAAAAACAACAAGGTAACTAGTAATAAAAGTGAGCGTAAACAATATTGCAATGCTTTGGAACAAGGCCTAGGGTTAATACTTTCACTAGTGCAAGTTCTCTCAACAATAATAACATAATTGGATCATATAACTATCCCTCAACATGCAACAAATAGTCACTCCAAAGTCACTAATAAGGGATAACAAACGAAGAGATTATTGTAGGGTACGGAACCACCTCAAAGTTATTATTTCCGATCAATCCATTGGGCTATTCCTATAAGTGTCACAAACAGCCCTAGAGTTCGTTGTAAAATAACACCTTAAGACACAAATCAACCAAAACCCTAATGTCACCTAGTTACTCCAATGTCACCACAAGTATCCGTGGGTATGATTATATGATATGCATCACACAATCTCAGATTCATCTATTCAAACCAACACAAAGAACTTCGAAGAGTGCCCCAAAGTTTCTACCGGAGAGTCAAGACGAAAACGTGTGCCAACCCCTATGCATAGATTCCCAAGGTCACGGAACCCGCAAGTTGATCACTAAAACATACATCAAGTGAATCAATAGAATACCCCATTGTCACTACGGGTATCCCACGCAAGACATACATCAAGTGTTCTCAAATCCTTAAAGACTCAATCCGATAAGATAACTTCAAAGGGAAAACTCAATCCATTACAAGAGAGTAGAGGGGGAGAAACATCATAAGATCCAACTATAGTAGCAAAGCTCGCGGTACATCAAGATCGTGCCATATCAAGAACACAAGAGAGAGAGAGAGGGAGAGATCAAACACATAGCTACTAGTACATACCCTCAGCCCCGAGGGTGAATTACTCCCTCCTCGTCATGGAGAGTGTCGGGATGATGAAGATGGCCACCAGTGATGGATCCCCCCTCCGGCAGGGTGCCGGAATAGGGTCCTGATTGGTTTTTGGTGGCTATAGAGGCTTGCAGCGGCGGAACTCCCGATCTAGGTTATTTTTTGGAGGTTTTGGGGATTTGTAGGAGAGGTTGGCATCGAGAACAAGTCAGGGGGACCCACGGAGAGTCCACGAGGCACAGGGGCGTGCCCTCCACCCTCGTGGGGCCCATGGGCCTCCCCTCTAGTAACTCTTCGTTCCAGTATTTTTTATATTTTCCAAAAAAATCTCCATTGATTTTCAGCGCATTCCGAGAACATTTATTTCTGCACAAAAACAACACCATAGTAGTTCTGCTGAAAACAACATCAGTCTGGATTAGTTCTAACCAAATCATACCAAAATCATGTAGAAATATTATAAACATGGCATGAATACATCAAAAATTATAGATACGTTGGAGCCGTATCACACTCTGGATCGTTGCGAGCAGGATGGATACCAGCTCCGCCTCGGATGGCCAGCACGATCCGACCGTGCCGCCGCTGCTGAACTAGACGTCTAACAAAGCTTTGGCTGATACTGCGACGTCAAGGCCCATAACTATTCTCGAGTGGTGGTTAGTGCGTAAAGGCCAGAGGCCAACTCAGAACAAATACCCAGACCTGTTAGTGCATTGGGGGCTCGCGGAGACGAGCAGACACTCACGATAATGTGACCCCGTCGCCCTGTCTCATGGACTTACGGCAAGGGCCCAGACTGCCCAGTCGTGCCACGTGGAAAACTCACAGGTGCTCTCCCAGCCAGCTCGACTTTCACATTAACTCACGGGTACCCCTCAAGGCCGACCCGACTTCAACAACAGTCTCAAGTAAAGTCAAGGTAACCGTGTGTCCAAACATCAAGAGGAAAACTAGAGGAATCACCCTCAATGGATTCCACTCAATGTAAACATCAAGGTGAACGTAAGAGGAACCACCCTCGAGGTTCACACTTGAGGGGTTGCACGATAGAGTTGTATTGGGAGTGGTTAAGGAGGAATCACCCTTGATGACCACGACCGAATAGCTACGCTACAGAATTATCATTAGGAGTGCGTTATGAGGTATCACCCTCGGCACTCGATAGTAGCTCTGTAGAGTCAAGCAACAAAAGGGGCGTGATGTGATGTGAGGTGTTGGGATTTGGTCATCAATCATGTTGATCGAGTTGTCGATGATGAAGCAAGGGCAACAAGGACAAGGTGGGGGTCACTGATGGATCACTAACCAACCTATACTAAGCACTTTAGGATAAGTAGGTAAGGTACAAAAGCAGGCTATGCATCAGAATAGGAGCAATCAATTACAGTAGCAAAATCTAATGTAAACATGAGAGAATGGAATGGGCGATATCGGGATGATCAAAGGGGGGGCTTGCCTGGAAGCTCCGCTGAAAGGGAAGAAGGGTCGTCGTTGTAGTCAATCACAGTGGCATCAGCAGCGGTCTTGGGGTCTACCAGAGAGAAGAGGGGGGAGAAACAGTAAATACACGCAAACATATGCATAACAAGACAATAAGCGGTGCTAGAGGTGTTCTAACATAGTGCTAGGCGATACTGGCGAAGGGGAAAAACACCCGGGAAAGTTTTCCCGGTTCTGGACGTCTGTCAGACAGATGAACCGAAGGGGAAAGGTTCTACGTTTGCTATGCTAGGGACGTGTGGCGGATGAACAGACCGTGTGTTCGCACTACTGTAGGATGCTGCTAACGCGACACTACGATCAGAGTCCCTTCGAGAAACTGTGTGCAATGCAATAATCACAAATGGTGGTGTTAGAGAACCTTCTAAAATGTGCAAAATGTTTGCGATGATGGCTGCATCAAACACGGTTCAGATTTTAGTTGCCTGTGCGATGCAGGGCATAAGGTTCAGTTCAATTAACTATTTGCGATGAGGAGGAACAAAAGAAACGGGCAACCAGATGAAGGCGTGTGCGATACACAGCTGTAGGACCTTGAGAAGAGGTGTCTAGAGGGGGGGTGATTAGACACTAAGTACCAAAGTTGTAGTTTTTAAGTTTCTTTAAAGTTTGAATGGAGTTTAGGCACAAGTTTAACATTCACAACATATAGCAAGCAAGCATGCAAAGAGTATATGAGCAGCGGAAAGTAAAGCATGCAACTTGCAAGAATGTAAAGGGAAGGGATTGGAGGATTCAAACGCAATTGGAGACACGAATGTTTTTGGCGTGGTTCCGATAGGTGGTGCTATCGTACATCCACGTTGATGGAGACTTCAACCCACGAAGGGTAACGGTTGCGCGAGTCCACGGAGGGCTCCACCCACGAAGGGTCCACGAAGAAGCAACCTTGTTTATCCCACCATGGCCGTCGCCCACGAAGGACTTGCCTCACTAGCGGTAGATCTTCACGAAGTAGGCGATCTCCTTGCCCTTACAAACTCCTTGGTTCAACTCCACAATCCTTGTCGGAGGCTCCCAAGTGACACCTAGCTAATCTAGGAGACACCACTCTCCAAGAAGTAACAAATGGTGCGTTGATGATGAACTCCTTGCTCTTGTGCTTCAAATGATAGTCTCCCCAACACTCAACTCTCTCTCGTAGGATTTAGATCTGGTGGAAACAGGATTTGAGTGGAAAGCAACTTGGGGAAGGCTAGAGATCAAGATTCATATGGTAGGAATGGAATATCTTGGCCTCAACACACGAGTAGGTAGTTCTCTCTCAGAAATAGGATTCTGGAAGTGTAGGTTCAGTCTGATGGCTCTCTCCACGAATGAAGAGGAGGTGGAGGGGTATATATAGCCTCCACACAAAATCTAACCGTTACACACAATCTACCAAACTCGGTGGGACCGAATCGTTAAACTCGGTCAGACCGATTTAGCAAATAATGTGACCGTTAGGGTTTTCGATGGGACCGGAATGCAACTCGGTGAGACCGAGATCCCTATCGGTGAGACCGATTTGCCTAGGGTTTGTGGCAGTGGCTAAGACATCCAAACTCGGTGGCGCCGGATAGAAAGAACCAGTGGGGCCGAGTTTGACTTTAGGTTTAGGACATATGTGTGGAAGTGGGAAAGCAGTTGAGGGTATTTGGAGCATATCACTAAGCACTTGAAGCAAGAGGCTCATTAAGCAACACCTCATCCCTCCTTGATAGTATTGGCTTTTCCTATAGACTCAATGTGATCTTGGATCACTGAAATGTAAAATGAAGAGTCTTGAGCTTGAAGCTTGAGCCAATCCTTTGTCCTTAGCATCTTGAAGGAGTTCCCACATCCTTTAGTCCATGCCACTCCATTGTTGAACTTATCTGGAATATACTAGATAAAAGTGTTAGTCCAACAAGAGATATGTTGACATTAATTACCAAAACCACCTAGGGAGCACTTGTGCTTTCAATCTCCCCCTTTTTGGTAATTGATGACAACATACATCAAAGCTTTAGATAAAGATTTAAGAAATAGCAAGTAAAGCTTTGGAAAGACATGTAACAAGCATAGGCTCCCCCTACATGTATGCAATCATGTGAATATGAAATATAGAAGCATGTGATAGCATAACCATGATAGAGCAGGCAATGTGTTACATGTATCTTGGCTATATGCATTAGAGCAAAAAGTATTAAAGAGAATACCTTCATGCCCATGAGTCCTTCTTGCAAACAGTATGTACATCAGGAAGAATTTCTCATACACATGATTTTGATGCATATACTTACCTTGTGGTCTTGAGTTGGCTTAGGATGGAATGAACCTGTGAAAACAAGGTTAGATAACACAGATGCATCTACTAGCCAGAGCAAACAGAAGAAACCACAAGAATACCAAGACTGGGATGACATGTAGAGAGTGAGTACTGAGTACCACATTGGATTAGACATGTCCCCAATAGTAAAGATATGCAATGAATTTAAATGATCTCTTTCCCTTAGATGTCTTGCTCCCCCTGAATCTAACATGGGATACTGGGAGAAGATAGGGAACAGAAAATCAGAGCTGAAGGAAAACAGAGCTGAAAGATATGAATGATGATCAGAGCTAAAATTCAGAGCTAATGTATGCTAATGCAAAATGAGCACAACAGATCATATGAACATGTCTCTCCCCTCAAGAAGACATGTGGACATCTCTCCTCTTGAACACCAAGCATCTGGGATCCTTGAGAAATACTTTCTACTTAAGTATCCTCTCCCCCTGGAGATCCCTCTCGTCTTTTGAGGGTCTCTCCCCCTAGAAGGTCTCTCTCTCCCTTAAGAAGAAAGGTGATAAGTTTTGATGCTCTCTCTCTATCTCCAAATGATAAGCTTTGGTGTTCTTTCTCTCCCCCTTTGACATCAATTTCCAAGAAGGGTCTTCTGGAGTCTGTCGAATGGGTTTGGTCCTTGAGACACAGAACAAAGCAATGATGAAAATGTGATGCTTGTAGAGGACAAGATTCATTGAGTGGAGCTGGATCAGAAGAAACACAGAATATGTGGCAAAGAGTTTTTCCTTTTATGAAATCGGTGGCACCGAGTGGTATGCTACGGTCGTACCGAAAAGATTCGGTTGGACCTAAAATAACAAATTGGTGTAACTGAGTTCATCGCAGAGAAAACACTTGTCACCTCAGCTCACTAGACTAGTAAGATCTCACAAAGATTTGCAAGGAATTAACTGAAATATATGCAAGGAATTAGATGCAGAAAATGCAGAGAAGACAGAAAGAAATCTAGATGAAGTTTTTTTTGAAAGGGGAAACACATATGCATGAGACAAATGCAAAAACTCAGAAAAGAATAGAGGAGAACTTCATCTAGAGATGGTCGGTGACGAAATCACCTATGTTAGAGTATATTGACTTAGGAGTCAAGTGAGATCACTTGATCATAGGCCATGCTCATCGTTTAAGCTCAAAATGGGGTTACCATTTTTCGTTTAAGCATATTGATGTATTCACATCTTGTCGAGTTGCTTTAACTCATGACTTGGAGTAAAGCTTCTCTAAGATGGAATAACATACCTTGGTTGGTGGTGTTGTCCATGTAGTTGAACTTGCGTGGGTTGCTCAAGGTTGATGTAGCTCATCAAGAATTTGGAGCACCACTTGGAATTTGAGTCCATCTACCTACATGGGTTAGTTCTTGTAAGGAAGAGCACTTGTATATCCAAAAATGACAATCATGAAACTCAACATAGAATTTGTCAAAGGATATGTTTGAATGGTTTCATGCTTCCTTGTCTTCAACCACCTTGTGTAGAGACTTGGTGATGTAGAGATTGCTCAAGATATGAGTAGGTTTCAACCTCATGGAATTTGATTCAACCAAGTACCTACATGGGTTAGATAACATGCAAGATACAAATATATCCAAGACATAAGTTTTTCATCATAAGAGAAATATCAAGGATTAGTCATAAGCTCATGTCTTGCATGTATCCAATGGAGTTTCTACTCCAAGTTTGAAGCATCAATGATGTTCAATTCTCCTCTTAACCTGCAAAACACTTTCTCATCAAGAGGTTTAGTGAATATATCCGCTAATTGCTTTTCGGTGCGAACATGCTTAAGATCAATGTCACCCTTAGCAACATGATCTCGAATGAAATGATGACGAACTTCAATATGCTTAGTTCGAGAATGTTGCACAGGATTATGACCAATTTTGATAGCACTTTCATTATCACAAAGCAATGGAACATGTCTCACATATATCCCATAATCTTTAAGAGTTTGGGTCATCCAAAGTAATTGAGCACAACATGATCCAGCGGCAATATATTTAGCTTCGGCGGTGGATAAGGATACCGAGTTTTGTTTCTTGGAGGACCAAGACACAAGAGATCTACCAAGAAATTGACAAGTACCCGAAGTGGACTTTCTATCAACCTTGTCTCTGGCATAGTCCGAGTCGGAATAGCCAACAAGATCGAAAGAGGCCCTCTTAGGATACCAAATGCCAAAATTTGGTGTATGGATTAAGTATCTCACTATCCTTTTCACGGCCTTAAGATGACATTCTTTAGGAGCAGCTTGATATCGTGCACACATGCACACACCTAGCATAATATCGGGACGTGAAGCACATAGATATAACAATGAACCAATCATAGAGCAATAAACCTTTTGATCAACCAGTTCACCATCTTTGGTTAAGTCAAGATGTCCACTAGTAGGCATGGGTGTAGTCATACCTTTGCATTCTTGCATATTGAACTTCTTGAATAAGTCCTTGGTGTACTTTGTTTGCGAGACAAAAGTACCTTCCTTAGTTTGCTTGATTTGCAAACCAAGAAAGAATTTGAGTTCACTCATCATAGACATCTCAAACTTCCCCGACATTAGCTTCCCAAACTTTTCACTAAAATGAGGGCTAGTTGAACCAAATATAATATCATCAACATAAATTTGGCACACAAAGAGTTCACCATTAACCCTTTTAGTAAAAAGAGTAGAATCAATTTTCCCAATTTCAAAGCCTTTTTCAATAAGGAACTTGGTCAAGCATTTATACCATGCTCTAGGAGCTTGTTTAAGTCCATAAAGAGCTTTGTAAAGTTTGTAAACATGATTGGGTTTCTTAGGATTTACAAAGCCGGGAGGTTGTTTAACATAAGCTTCCTCCTCTATTTCACCATTTAGAAAAGCACTTTTAATGTCCATTTGGTACAAGGTGATATCATGGTGATTAGCATAGGCAAGTAAGATGCGAATGGTCTCAAGTCTAGCAACGGGGGCGTAAGTCTCACCATAGTCCATACCTTCGACTTGTGTGTAGCCTTGGGCGACGAGACGTGCTTTGTTGTGAACTACTTGTCCATCTTCATCTTGCTTGTTGCGAAACACCCATTTGGTACCGATGATGTTGTGGTTGTTGTCGGGCTTCTCAACCAATGTCCAAACTTGGTTACTCTCAAAGTTGTGTAGCTCTTCATGCATATCATTTATCCAATCCGGATCTTCCAATGCTTCTTCGACCTTCTTAGGTTCAATGCTAGAGATGAAAGAATAGTTTTCACAAAAGTTAGCTAAACGAGTTTTAGAGCGAGTAATTCTCCCGGTTTGAATATCATTGTAGATTTGCTCTAAGGGATGGTCTTTAGCAATTCTTGCTCGAACTCGTGAAAGCTTTTGCTTGGGTCTTTGTTGAACATCTTCTTCATCATGTTCTTCTTCTTGGCCTTCTTCATTGTTGGCGTTGTCGTTCTCTTGTCGTGGTGGAGAAGGAGGTTGTTGACGTTCATCTTGATGCACTTCCTCGTTTTCTTCATCTTGGTGTGTCCCACTTGTGGATGCTTCCGTATCAACTCTTGGTTCACCTTGTCGTGAAGTAGAAGCTTCCACTTGGACAAACGAGGTACTCTCCTTCACCTCTGTTGGACGAACCTTGCCAATAGACAAGTCTTGGATTGCTTCCGAAGGATCTTTGTCTCCTACATCAATTGGCAATTGCTCTACTTGCGAGCCGTTAGATTCATCAAACTTCACATCTACCGTCTCTTCAACCTTTCGGGTGAAATTGTTGTAGACACGATAAGTGTGAGAGTTTGAGCCATAACCTAGTAGGAAACCTTCATGAGACTTAAGAGCAAATTTAGAACGACGATGCTTATCAAGAATGTAGCACTTTGAGCCGAATACTCGAAAGTATCCAACTTGGGGTTTGTTATCAGTGAGGAGCTCGTATGCTGTCTTGCCGAGTAGCTTGTGAAGATACAAGCGATTTGTTGCGTGACAAGCTGTTTCAACTGCTTCTGCCCAAAAGTGCTTCGGCGTCTTGTACTCATCAAGCATCGTTCTCGCCATTTTGATGAGCGTCCGGTTCTTCCTCTCAACAACTCCATTTTGTTGAGGTGTGTATGTAGCCGAGAACTCGTGTGAAATCCCTTCTTCGTCAAGAAAGGTGTCCACATTTGCGTTCTTGAACTCCGTTCCGTTGTTGCTGCGAACCTTCTTGATCTTCACTTCAAATTGATTTTGGGCCTTCCTAGCGAAGTTTTTGAAGATCTTCTGAACCTGCGATTTATCATCAAGAAAGAACACCCACATAAATCTTGAAAAATCATCAACTATAACTAGACCAAAAGAATTTCCACCGAGACTCTTGTAAGAGTTGGGACCAAAGAGATCCATGTGAAGTAGCTCGAGTGGCCTCTTTGTGGTCATGATGTTCTTCACAGGATGCCTTCCTCCAACCTGTTTACCTGCTTGACAAGCACTGCAAAGTCTATCCTTATCAAATATGACATCATTAACTCCAAGGATATGATTCCCCTTAATAAGCTTGTCAAGGTTTCGCATACCAACATGACCTTATCGTCTATGCCATAACCAGCCTTTTGAGGATTTAGCAATGAAGCAAGTTTTAGGTTGAGCCTTTTTAGTGAAATCAACAATGTATAGATCACCTCTACGCACACCAGTAAAGACCATTTTATGATTATCTCGACGAAACACTTGGCAATCTACTTCAGTAAATAGAACATTGAAACCGAAATCAGCAAGTCTAGATACTGAAAGTAAGTTGTACCCAAGAGATTCAACGAGCATGACATTTTGTATGGAGCTATCATGTGAGATGGCCACCTTACCAAGGCCAACCACCTTACCCTTTGAGTTGTCACCGAAAGTGACATACTTTCGAGGACTATCATTATCAGCAAGCTCACGAAACATGTCTTTATCTCCGGTCATGTGATCGGTACATCCACTATCAAGAACCCATTCCTTTCCTCCTGACATATATCCCCGAAGATTTGCCATAAGACCAAAATGTCTCATTGCATCATCAAGATCGAAGTCACTATCATCATCCTCATCATAGTATCCATGTTCAACATCGTCATGTGGTGGATCAAATCCTAGAGAGGGTGATTCATTAGAATGAGTTTGACAATAATCTTGTCTATGAATTCTTATAGCTTCGAAAATAATGTCACTAATAATACCAACATTTCCTTTCGCACACATAAGGTTTGTAAGCTCAAATAGACGATCACCAAACATAGGATCACTAGTATTCATTTTACTCAAAGCAATAGACTTATGGAGAATTTCATCTACATTTTTCAAGGAATAATCTGGAAATCGTTCCTCAAGAAATTTCCATATGGTGTAGGCACACTTAAAAGTAGGCAAACATCCAATCAAGTTTCTAGGCAATCCTCTAATGATAAGTTCGGCAGTTCTAAGATTCCTAACCATGTCAATTGACTCATCATGGGTTGGATGCATAGGATCAACATAAGGTGCACAAGGGCTAGCAATGTACTTGTTAAAATGATATTGATTGAAAACAACAAGCATCTCATTTTTCCACTCACGAAAATACTCTCCATCAAGAATAGGCACTCTATGTCTAAGACTCCCCAAAGTAGACTCATCCATCTTCCTCCAATGGTGATTAAACCAAGGCAATGGAGACCAATGCTCTGATACCACTTGTAGGACCTTGAGAAGAGGTGTCTAGAGGGGGGGGTGATTAGACACTAAGTACCAAAGTTGCAGTTTTTAAGTTTCTTTAAAGTTTGAGTGGAGTTTAGGCACAAATTTAACATTCACAACATATAGCAAGCAAGCATGCAAAGAGTACATGAGCAGCGGAAAGTAAAGCATGCAACTTGCAAGAATGTAAAGGGAAGGGATTGGAGGATTCAAACGCAATTGGAGACACGGATGTTTTTGGTGTGGTTCCGATAGGTGGTGCTATCGTACATCCACGTTGATGGAGACTTCAACCCACGAAGGGTAATGGTTGCGCGAGTCCACGGAGGGCTCCACCCATGAAGGGTCCACGAAGAAGCAACCTTGTCTATCCCACCATGGTCGTCACCCATGAAGGACTTGCCTCACTAGCGGTAGATCTTCACAAAGTAGGCGATCTCCTTGCCCTTACAAACTCCTTGGTTCAACTCCACAATCCTTGTCGGAGGCTCCCAAGTGACACCTAGCTAATCTAGGAGACACCACTCTCCAAGAAGTAACAAATGGTGCGTTGATGATGAACTCCTTGCTCTTGTGCTTCAAATGATAGTCTCCCCGACACTCAACTCTCTCTCATAGGATTTGGATCTGGTGGAAAGAGGATTTGAGTGGAAAGCAACTTGGGGAAGGATAGATATCAAGATTCATATGGTAGGAATGGAATATCTTGGCCTCAACACACGAGTAGGTAGTTCTCTCTCAGAAATAGGATTCTTGAAGTGTAGGTTCAGTCTGATGGCTCTCTCCACGAATGAAGAGGAGGTGGAGGGGTATATATAGCCTCCACACAAAATCTAACCGTTACACACAATCTACCAAACTCGGTGGGACCGAATCGTTAAACTCGGTCAGACTGATTTAGCAAATAATGTGACCGTTAGGGTTTTCGGTGGGACCGGAATGCAACTCGGTAGGACCGATTCGGTTAGGGTTAGGGCATAACGTAATCTCGGTAAGACCGATTACACAAACTCGGTGGGACCGATTTGGGTAATAAGCTTTCCAGAGAGTTGGTCAAGCAAACTCGGTTTGACCGATTATCAAACTTGGTGGGACCTATTTCGATAATAAGTTAACCAGAGAGTTTGCATTGTAATCTCGGTAGTACCGATTGCTCAAACTCGGTGAGACCGATTTTGATAATGGACATACACAGAGAGATTACAATCCCATCTCGGTGAGACCGAGATCCCTATCGGTGAGACCGATTTGCCTAGGGTTTGTGGCAGTGGCTAAGACATCCAAACTCGGTGGCGCCGGATAGAAAGAACCAGTGGGGCCGAGTTTGACTTTAGGTTTAGGACATATGTGTGGAAGTGGGAAAGCAGTTGAGGGTATTTGGAGCATATCACTAAGCACTTGAAGCAAGAGGCTCATTAAGCAACACCTCATCCCTCCTTGATAGTATTGGCTTTTCCTATAGACTCAATGTGATCTTGGATCACTGAAATGTAAAATGAAGAGTCTTGAGCTTGAAGCTTGAGCCAATCCTTTGTCCTTAGCATCTTGAAGGAGTTCCCACATCCTTTAGTCCATGCCACTCCATTGTTGAACTTATCTGAAATATACTAGATAAAAGTGTTAGCCCAATAAGAGATATGTTGACATTAATTACCAAAACCACCTAGGGAGCACTTGTGCTTTCAACAGCATATGTTTCACACGGATGAACTGTTTGTGATCAGGCAACACAAAAGAAACGGTCAGCCAGATCAAGGTGTGTGTGATATACAGCATGCGGTTCACTCGAATGGACTGTTTGTGTTGAGACAAGAGAACAGAAACGGTTCAATATAACAAGATGTGTGTGATACGCGACAAATAGGTATGTAATCGGAAATGTGTGGGAAGACTAATAACAACATATATGATTGCTTCTAATAAGACATATGTGATATGCTCTGTCTACACATCATGTATTGGGTATTGGGGGACGTGCGGTCATCCGGATACGTCGTAAGTATGCGAAGAGGCATCCTATATCAACAAGGACTAGATGTTCCACCGGTAGCTCATCTAATAGACCTCTCAAGTTAAGTGTGCTCAAGCTGGAGTAGCCATCAGATAGGTGACTGGATGGGAAGTTGTGTTGATGTTAAATTAACTGACAGCATGGGTCATATCGGTCAAACGACCGAGATGACCCATTCCCTCAGCTAATTTAACCTCGAGGTCCTTATTTTTGTTTTTATTTTATTTTTAACATATGTTAAAGAAGGTCTACCGCATTACTTTTTGACAATGTGTATACATGGCATACAGTTGATCCATCCGACCTGTTTGTGATGGAATAAGTCGTGTGTGTTGTGGGAAAATGCTTGCTAGTGTACAACCATTTGCGGTTGATGAATTCATCACCGACGGGTTCCCTAGTGTGGTCCGTGTTCATCTCAGCATCATCTACTTCTTGTGCTAGCTCGATGTTCCTTTATATTGCAAGTTTCCATTAATTGATGGCATTCTATGAACACGCCACCGTTTCCCGCCATTTCCTCACTTGTTTGCCGCCACCCAGCGATATTGCACATAAACCTAGGCGCAGCGCGACGCACGGAGGCAACAAGCGCAACCTGTAGCACATCCACCTTTTCCAAGCATGCCAACGCATCAAAGCGCCGCCTCTGCCATCAACCTCATCGACGAGGAAAACTAGAAGGCGCCACGTCCTGTCGAGGCCGCGGTGCTCCCCGGCAACGCGATGGACGACGCCGTGATGCGCGTCATCGCTAGGGTTGAGCAGACCTTTGGCGCATGGCGCTTCAGTGACGCAGATCAAGATAGGCATGTCAGCGTCGAGAGGCTGCAGCTCGCCGTGAAGCAAGCTAGGCGCGTCCGCGCCCATAGGCTGCGGCTCGCCGCTCGGCAAGAGCGTTGGAGCGCGGCAGAGCAAGAGGCGCGGTGCACCGCACAGTAAGAGTGGATCCATCGGTGCTTGCCTGCTCTCGACAGGGCGTCGCAGCTGGGTACACGTCCCATCAGTACCCCCATTCCTCACTAGGAGTGGGCACACGCCCTCTGCACCGTACTTGCATCAGAGATCGGCCGCGCCGTACTTGCACCGGACGCCCGCCGTGCCGTTCGCATGGGTCGCGCCGTTCGCCTTGTCCGCGGCCCGCTCGATGCCAACGCGATGGTCTGTAGGCTCGACCGCCTCCTTGGCCCAGGTGTCCACCTGGGCGCAGTAGAGGAACATGGCCGTCGCATCCTTGAGGTGGTGATCTGTGATGAAATAGCCAACTTGGAGCTCGAGATCACGCTCCAGATGTACCGTGAGCGTGTCGACCGCTTGGACAAACGCATGCACGAGTTCAGGCAGAGCCAAGAGCTACCGTAGGCAATGGCTGTTGGTCATGGTCTCATGGACGCGTTTTATTTTGTTGAGTCGTTTCGACGTGGATAGCTATGTATTCATAGCAATCATACTATTGCTCTGTTTCAATGTGTGTACTCCCTTTTCCGTTCTTATATGTTCTATTTCAATGTGTGTTTATACGCTTTCCATTCTGTATATGTGGATGACAACAGATAGATTCAAATTAGTATACAAAAATAGATAGAGAATGAAATTCATAATATATATAATATTAATTGTTCATTAGTTCATCACATAATATATATATAATATCATCACATATATGTGATGATACTTAACTACTAGGTACAATGCATAAAATTGAAAACGAACAATACTAAAACTAATAATCCCTTCTGGGGCCAGTATTTCGGCAGCCCCTCGCCAACATCTCCCTGGTGCGCGGCGTATTCCCAGAGTGGAGGCAGTACTCTGCCTCCTCCACCTCGCAGCGCTTGACGTGTCGATCTGCCTCTTGCAGGCGGACGCGCGCGAACGATCTTTCCATTTTGTTGGGCGCCCACTGGAGCTCCTCGTCGGTGCCATGCTGGAGCTTATCGGCCCAGCTCCACGCAGCGACGAGGCGCTTAGCACCTCTGGCCTTCCTCGCGAAGTACCCATCTTTGTACACCTCCTCCGCACGACAACGCGCCTGCCCCCAAAGCTCTGTCGCCTTCTTTCTCCAGGTGGCATCATGGGCTTCACAGGCCGCCTGGTACCTGGCATCCTCCTCCGCCATATCCTTCTTGAAAGTCACTTGCCTGGCTTTCTCACCCGCCGGCAGCTACTTCCAAAGACAAAGATCGTACTGGCCCCAAAACCAATTCAAAGTTGGGGGGTCTGGCGCAACCTCGTCCGGCGGCGCGTATGTGTCCTCGTCGCTGCTCGTCAAGTGAGCATCCTTGGGGGGTGGTGACTCCTCGTCGGCGTGTGGGTAGACCGGCGGCACCATGGCAGAGATTTGAGAGAGAGAGAGAGAGAGAGAGAGAGGGCGAGCAAGGGGAGGATCTAGATGAGAATGCAGGCAGGACGACGTGATCAAAGTAGTATTTATTAGTGGCCAGAATCTAGATCAACGGGAACGGTACACGCTTCGGTCACCAAAATTTACGAGTACTGTAGTGTGAATTACGCACGATACCCGCAGCAAAATCCATGTGAGAACATAATAGGTGGCAGTTCCCAATGCAAAACCGTGTCTGGTTAATAAAGCCCGCCACTCACCTTCCAAACCTCGAGGCGCAAAATAGAGTGCTAATCGTGTGGGGCCGGTTGCCAGATTTTACATTTTCTTTTTTGGACACCAGATGTTTACACCGTCTGATGATTTTTTAACTCGCACACAAGTACACAAATATGATTCTTCAAACCGTTATGGTTAGCCGTTGCATGTAGATGTAGTTCAAATTTGAATTACGGTCATAAAATGGCTAGAAAATCACTTAAATGTCTTCAAAAGGTCAAATGACCCCTGAAATTTTCCAAATTTTCACATGACAGTTGTATTAGTGCATGTTACACGTAGAAAAAATTGAAGGCCGTAAGAGGAAGCTATCTGTCATTCGTCATCAAACATGTATTGTTTCCTTCTCGGAACCACAAGCCTTCTAGTGAGTTGCTCCGGTTTGTGAGGGGTGTGTGTCCAAACTTTCATCAAACAAACCAATTTTTGTACCTCATCATCTTGGTGGCATGACATTACAGCAAGCAAGGTTTCATGTTTTTCTGATCATTTTTTAATTTTTTGGAATAAAAATGCCATGGCACTCCATGCATGTACATGTGTCGATGCCATGAGACCAATATGTTTGAAAATTCTTTCTACTTTACTGCATATTGAATTAACTCGCACACAAGTACAGAAATATTATTTTCAAACCGTTATGGTTACCATTGCATGTACATCTAGTTCAAATTTGAATTACGATCATTAAATGGCTAAGAAATTACTTAAATGTCTTCAAAAGGTCAAATGACCCCGATATTTTCCAAATTTCCACATGACAGTTTGTATCAGTGTACATTACACATAGAAATTTTTTGAAGGCCGTAAGAGGAAGCTATCTGTCGTTCGTCATTAAACATGCATTGTTCCCTCTCCAAACCACGAGCCTTCTAGTGAGTTGCTCCGGTTTGTGAGGGGTGTGTGTCCAAACTTTCATCAAGCAAGCCAATTTTTGTGCTACATCATCTTGGTGGCATGACATTACATCAAGCAAGGTTTCATGTTTTTCTGATCATTTTTTATTTTTTTGGAATAAAAATGTCATGACACTCCATGCATGTACATGTGTCCATGCCACGAGACTAATATGTTTGAAAATTCTTTCTACTTTACTGCACATGGAATTAACTCGCACACAATTACAGAAATATGATTTTCAAACCGTTATGGTTACCATTGCATGTACATCTAATTCAAATTTGAATTACGATCATTAAATGGCTAGGAAATCACTTAAATGTCTTCAAAAGGTCAAATGACCCCCGAAATTTTCCAAATTTCCACATGACAGTTTGTATCAGTGTACATTACACATAGAAATTTTTTGAAGGCCGTAAGAGGAAGCTATCTGTCGTTCGTCATTAAACATGCATTGTTCCCTCTCAAAACCACGAGCCTTCTAGTGAGTTGCTTCGGTACGTGAGGGGTGTGTGTCCAAACTTTCGTCAAATAGGCCAATTTTTGTACCACATCATCTTGGTGGCATGACATTACATCAAGCAAGGTTTCATGTTTTCCTGATTATTTTTAATTTTTTTGGAATAAAAATGCCATGGCACTCCATGCATGTACATGTGTTCATGCCGTGAGACTAATATGTTTGAAAACTCCTTCTAATTTACTGCACATGGAATTAACTCGCACACAAAGTACACAAATATGATTTTTCAAATCGTTATGGTTAGCCGTTGCATGTACATCTAGTTCAAATTAGAATTATGGTCATTAAATTGCTAGGAAATCACTTAAATGTCTTCAAAAGGTCAAATGACCCCTGAAAATTTCCAAATTTTCACATGACAGTTTGTATCAGTGCACATTAGACGTAGAATTTTTTTGAAGCCGTAAGAGGAAGCTATCCGCCGTTCGTCATCAAACATGCATTGTTCCCTCTCGGAACCACGAGCCTTATAGTGAGTTGCTCCAGTTTGTGAGGGGTGTGTGTCCAAACTTTCGTCAAACAGTCCAATTTTTGTACCACATCATCTTGATGGCATGACATTACATCAAGCAAAGTTTCATGTTTTCCTGATCATTTTCTAATATTTTGGAATTAAAATGCCATGACACTCCATGCATGTGTCCATGCCGTGAGACCAATATGTTTGAAAATTCCTTCTAATTTACAGCACATGAAATTAACTCACACACAAGTACACAAACATGATTTTTCAAACCATTATGGTTAGCCGTTGCATGTACATCTAGTTCAAATTTGAATTACGGTCATTAAATGGCTAGAAAATCACTTAAATGTCTTTAAAAGGTCAAATGGCCCTTGAAATCGTCATCACCAACGATCCCCCCATCGGGAGAGGGTCAATCTCCATCAACATATTCACCATCACCATCTCCTCTCAAACCCTAGTTCATCTCTTGTATCCAATCTTGTATCCAAAACCACAAATTGGTACTTGTGGGTTGCTAGTAGTGTTGATTACTCCTTGTAGTTGATGCTTATTGGTTTACTTGGTGGAAGATCATATGTTCAGATCCTTAATGCATATTATTACTCCTCTGATTATGAACATGAATATGCTTTGTGAGTAGTTACGTTTGTTCATGAGGACATGGGTAAAGTCTTGCTATTAGTAGTCATGTGAATTTGGTATTCGTTCGATATTTTGATGAGATGTATGTTGTCTTTCCTCTAGTGGTGTTATGTGAACGTCGACTACATGACACTTCACCATTATTTGACTAGAGGAAGGCATTGGGAAGTAATAAGTAGATGATGGGTTGCTAGAGTGACAGAAGCTTAAACCCTGGTTTATGCATTGCTTCGTAAGGGGCTGATTTGGATCCATATGTTTAATGTTGTGGTTAGGTTTACCTTAATACTTTTTTTGTAGTTGCGGATGCTTGCAATAGGGGTTAATCATAAGTGGGATGCTTGTCCAAGTTAGGGCAGTACCCAAGCGCCGGTCCACCCACATATCAAACTATCAAAGTACCGAACGTGAATCATATGAGCGTGATGAAAACTAGCTTGACGATAATTCCCATGTGTCCTCGGGAGCTCTTTTCTCATTATAAGAAATTGTCTAGGCTTGTCCTTTGCTACAAAAAGGATTGGGCCACCTTGCTGCACTTTATTTACTTTCATTGCTTGTTACTCATTACAATTTATCTTATCACAAAACTATCTGCTACCTACAATATCAGTGCTTACAGAGAAAACTTTACTGAAAACCGCTTATCATTTCCTTCTGCTCTTCGTTGGGTTCGACACTCTTACTTATCGAAAGGACTACGATAGATCCCCTACACTTGTGGGTCATCAAGACTCTTTTCTTGCGCCGTTGCCGGGGAGTGTAGCGCTTTTGGTGAGTGGAACTTGGTAAGGAAACATTTATATAGTGTGCTGAATTTTTTTGTTACTTGTCACTATGGAAACTAATCCTTTGAGGGGCTTGTTTGGGGCATCTTCGCCCCGACCAGTAGAGCAAATAGTTGCTCCTCAACCTACTGAACCTACTGAAAATGTTTACTTTGAAATTCCTTCGGGTAGGATAGAGAAACTGCTAGCTAATCCATTTGCAGGAGATGGAACATTGCATCCTGATTTACACCTTATCTTTGTGGATGAAGTCTGTGGATTATTTAAGCTTGCAGGTATTCCCGATGATGTTGTCAATAGGAAGGTCTTCCATTTATCTTTGAAGGGAGATGCATTGACATGGTATAGGCTATGTGATGATACGGGATCTTGGAATTATAAATGATTGAAGTTGGAATTTCACCAGAAGTTCTATCCTATGCATCTTATTCATTGTGATCGTAGCTACATATAAAATTTCTGGCCTCGCGAAGGAGAAAGCATCTCTCAAGCTTGGGGGAGGCTTAAGTCAATGTTATATTCATGCCCCAATCATGAGCTCTCTAGAGAAATGATTATTCAAATTTTTTATGCTCGTCTTTCTCTCAATGATCACAACATGCTCGATACTTCCTATGCTGGTTCTTATATGCTGAAGACTATTGAATTCAAATGGGACTTATTGGAAAGAATTAAATGCAACTCTGAAGATTGGGGTTCCGACTATGGTAAGGAGTCAGGTATGACACCTAAGTTTGATTGTGTTAAATCTTTTATGGATACTGATGCTTTTCGTGGATTTAGCGCTAAATATGGACTTGACTCTGAGATAGTAGCTTCTTTCTGTGAATCTTTTGCTACTCACGTTGATCTCCCTAAGGAGAAGTGGTTTAAGTATAATCCTCCCGTTGAAGTAAAAGTAGTTGCACCTATTACAGTTGAAGAAAATATTGTCACCTATAGTGATCCTATTATTCCTACTACTTATGTTGAGAAACCCCCTTTTCCTGTTAGGATAAAGGATCATGCTAAAACTTCGACTGTTGTTCATAAGAGTAATACTAGGACTTATACACCTCCTGAGCAAATCAAAGTTGAATCTAGTATTGCTATGGTTAAAGATCTCTTGTATGATGATTTAGATGGGCATGTTATTTATTTCTGTGGTGAGACTGCTAATATTGTTAGACCAGATACTAAGATACACAGACCTGTGGTAGGCATGCCTGTTATTTCTGTTAAAATAGGAGATCATTGTTATCATGGATTATGTGATATGGGTGCTAGTGCTAGTGCAATACCGTATGATTTCTATAAAGAAATTATGCATGACATTGCACCCGTTGAATTGGAAGGTATTGATGTTACTATCAAGCTTGCTAATAGAGATACTATTTCACCAGTTGGGATTGTTAGAGATGTTGAAGTCTTGTGTGGGAAGGTTAAATACCCTACTGATTTTCTTGTTCTTATTTCTCCACAAGATGACTTTTGTCCCATTATTTTTGGTAGACCCTTCTTGAATACAGTTAATGCTAGGATTGATTGTGAAAAGGATATTGTCACAATTGGCTTAGAGGGTATGTCTCATGAGTTTAATTTTGCTAAGTTTCATAGACAACCTCGTGATAGAGAATTTCCTAGTAAGGATGAAATTATTGGTCTTGCTTCTATTGCCGTGCCCCCTACTGATCCGTTCGAACAATATTTGCTAGACCATGAAAATGATATGTTTATGAAAGAAAGAAGGGAAATAGATGAAGTGTTCCTTAAACAGGAACCTATTCTGAAACATAACCTTCCCGTTGAAATTCTAGGGGATCCCCCTCCACCCAAGGGTGATCCCGTGTTTGAACTCAAACCATTACCTGATAATCTTAAGTATGCTTATCTTGATGAAAAGAAGATATATCCTGTTATTATTAGTGCTAACCTTTCAGAGCGGGAAGAGGAAAGATTATTGAAAACTCTGAAGAAGCACCATGCTTCTATTGGATATACTCTGCATAATCTCAAGGGTATTAGTCCCACGTTATGTCAACACAAAATTAGTTTGGAGGACAATGCCAAACCAGTTAGAGATCCTCAACGACGATTGAATCCCAAGATGAAAGAAGTGGTAAGAAAGGAGATACTAAAGCTCCTTGAGGCAGGTATAATTTATCCCGTTGCTGCTAGTGATTGGGTAAGCCCTGTCCATTGTGTTCCTAAAAAGGGAGGTATTATTGTCGTTCCTAATGATAAAGATGAATTGACCCCGCAAAGAATTATTACAGGTTATAGGATGGTAATTGATTTCCGTAAATTAAATAAAGCTACTAAGAAAGATCATTACCCTTTACCTTTTATTAATCAAATGCTAGAAAGACTATGCAAACACACACATTTCTTCTTTCTAGATGGTTATTCTGGTTTCTCTCAAATACCTGTGTCCGCGAAGGATCAATCAAAAACTACTTTTACTTGCCCTTTCGGTACTTTTGCTTATAGACATATGCCTTTTGGTTTATGTAATGCACCTGCTACCTTTCGAAGATGTATGATGGCTATATTCTCTGACTTTTGCGAAAAGATTTGTGAGGCATTCATGGATGATTTCTCCGTTTATGGATCCTCCTTTGATGATTGCTTGAGCAACCTTGATCGAGTTTTGCAGAGATGCAAAGACACTAGTCTCATCTTGAATTGGGAAAAGTGCCACTTTATGGTTAATGAAGGCATTGTCTTGGGGCACAAAATCTCCAAGAGAGGTATTGAAGTTGATAAAGCTAAAGTTGATGCTATTGAAAAGATGCCATGTCCCAAGGACATAAAAGGTATAAGAAGTTTCCTTGGTCATGCCGGTTTTTATAGGAGGTTCATTAAGGACTTTTCTAAAATCTCTAGGCCTCTAACTAATTTATTGCAAAAAGATATTCCTTTGTCTTTGATTATGATTGTGTAGAAGCATTTGAAATACTTAAGAAAGCTTTGATCACTTCACATATTGTTCAGCCACCTGATTGGAATTTACCTTTTGAAATTATGTGTGATGCTAGTGATTATGCTGTAGGTGTTGTTCCAGGGCAAAGAGTTGATAAGAAATTGAATGTCATCCAGTATGCTAGTAAGACTCTTGATACCGCTCAAAGAAATTATGCTACTACTGAAAAAGAATTCTTAGCAGTTGTGTTTGCATGTGATAAGTTTAGACCTTATATTGTTGATTCCAAAGTTACTATTCACACTGATCATGCTGCTATTAAATATCTTATGGAAAAGAAAGATGCTAAGCCTAGACTCATTAGATGGGTTCTCTTGCTCCAAGAATTTGATTTGCATATTATTGATAGAAAGGGAGCTGAGAACCCCGTTGCAGACAACTTGTCTAGGTTAGAGAATGTTCTTGATGACCCACTGCCTATTGATGATAGCTTTCCTGATGAACAATTAGCAGTAATTAATGCTTCTCGTACTGCTCCTTGGTATGCTGATTATGCTAATTACATTGTTGCTAAATTTATACCACCTAGCTTCACATACTAGCAAAAGAAAAAGTTCTTTTATGATTTAAGACATTACTTCTGGGATGACCCACACCTTTATAAAGAAGGAGTAGATGGTGTTATTAGACGTTGTGTACCTGAGCATGAACAGGAACAAATCGTACGCAAGTGTCACTCTGAATCATATGGAGGACACCACGCTGGAGACAGAACTGCACATAAGGTATTGCAATCCGGTTTTTATTGGCCTACTCTCTTCAAAGATGCTCGTAAGTTTGTCTTGTCTTGTGATGAATGTCAAAAAATTGGTAAAATTAGTAGACGTCAAGAAATGCCTATGAACTATTCTCTTGTTATTGAACCATTTGATGTTTGGGGCTTTGATTATATGGGACCTTTTCCTGCCTCTAATGGTTACACACATATTTTAGTTGTTGTTGATTACGTTACTAAGTGGATAGAAGCTATTCCAACTAGTAGTGATGATCATAACACTTCTATTAAAATGCTTAAAGAAGTTATTTTTCCGAGGTTTGGAGTCCCTAGATATCTTATGACTGATGGTGGCTCACATTTTATTCATGGTGCTTTCCGTAAGATGCTTGCTAAGTATGATGTTAATCATAGAATCGCATCTCCTTATCATCTGCAGTCTAGTGGTCAAGTAGAGTTGAGCAATAGAGAGCTCAAATTAATTTTGCAAAAGATTGTGAATAGATCTAGAAAGAATTGGTCCAAAAAACTTGATGATGCATTATGGGCCTATAGAACTGCCTACAAAAATCCTATGGGGATGTCTCCATATAAGATGGTTTATGGAAAAGCTTGTCATTTACCTCTAGAACTTGAACATAAAGCATATTGGGCTATTAAAGAGCTCAACTATGACTTCAAACTTGCCGGTGAGAAGAGGTTGTTTGATATTATCTCACTTGATGAATGGAGAACCCAAGCCTATGAGAATGCCAAGCTATTCAAAGAAAAAGTCAAACGCTGGCATGACAAAAGGATACAAAAGCGTGAGTTTAACGTAGGTGATTATGCGTTATTATTCAACTCTCGTTTAAGATTTTTTGCAGGAAAACTTCTCTCTAAATGGGAAGGTCCTTACGTTATCGAGGAGGTCTATCGTTCGGGTGCCATAAAAATCAACAACTTCGAAGGCACAAGTCCGAGGGTGGTGAACGATCAGAGAATTAAACATTATATCTTGGGTAATCCTATCAATGTTGAAACTAATATTATTGAAACCGTAACCCCGGAGGAATACATAAGGGACACTTTCTAGAATGTTCCAGACTCCGAAAAGGAATAGGTATGTGGCACGGTAAGTAAACCGACTCCAAAACAATTCTAATGGCAATTTTTATCAGTTTTGGAATATTTATGAACTTTAGGAAGAAAGAAGTAGTCCGGGAAGGACATGAGGCCTCCACGAGGGTGGAGGGCGCGCCCACCCTTACTGGGCGCGCCTCCCTGTCTCGTGGCCTCCTCGAGTGCCTCTCGGACTCTGTTTTCTTGCACGTTACGTATTTTGGTCGGTAGAAATTCATTATATAAACTCCTGAAGGTTTTGACCATCGTATCACGCAAATATCCTCTATTTTTGTTTTGAGCTGTTTTTCTGACAGATCTAGAGCACCATGGCGTCACCCTCCTTCAACAATGAAGACACGGATGCTTGGCTATTTAAGATAGAGCTGAAAAGAGAAGAACCGGAAGAGATCAACAAGGATGAAGGGATCAAGAAGGCCATGGAGGTTCAAGCTCTGGTAGTGAAAGAAGAAGACATCCCTCAACCCTTACCTAACCTCATTACTCCAACTGAGATTGAAGCTTTCAAGATGATTGAGTTAGCTCGCATACAGAATAAGTATCTCACACAGGAGAATATTTTGCTGAAGGATCATATTGCCAGACTCAAGGGCATTATCCGCAAGTTGGAGGAGCTTTTACGCTCGATGTGCGATTATCCACCATCATCATCACCACCTCCATCACCTCCGAGGACATAATCACATGGGTATGGGCACTCCCCTTGGCAGCTGCCAAGCTTGGGGGAGGTGCCCCAGTATAGTATCACCATCACACTCTTATCTTTACCATTTTATTTAGTTCGATCCTTTTAGTAGTATCTTGATCTAGTAGATTGAAGTTTTGATATCAAGTAGTTTTGAGTTTTGCTTTGTGATCTCTTTATGTAATCGAGTCCGTGAGCTATCTATAATAAAGATTAGTGTTGAGTCAAGGGCTTTGCTATCTTTCTATGATCTTAAGAAAAATAAAAAGAATAAAAGAGTTCATATTGATCTTATGGATAGTAATAACTTCACACATAGAAAGTATGAGGCATAAAGGTTGTTGAGAGTTGATAAACGTAGTTTTGGTCATCGTTGCAATTAATAGGAAGTAATAAGGAAAGAGAGGTTTCACATACAAATATATTATCTTGGACATCTTTTATGATTGTGAGCACTCATTAAAGTATGACATGCTAAAGAGTTGATGTTGGACAAGGAAGACAACGTAATGGTTTATGTTTTCTCACATCCCAGTTAAAGTATATTGTCATTGACCTTCCAAACATGTTGAGCTTGCCTTTCCCCCTCATGCTAGCCAAATTCCTAGCACCAAGTAGAGATACTACTTGTGCTTCCAAATATCCTTAAACCCAGTTTTGCCATGAGAGTCCACCATATCTACCTATGGATTGAGTAAGATCCTTCAAGTAAGTTGTCATCGGTGCATGCGATAAAAATTGCTTTCTAAATATACATGACTTATTAGTGCGGAGAAAATAAGCTTTATAAGATCTTGTTATGGAAGCAATAAAAGCGACGGACTGCATAATAAAGGTCCATATACAAGTGGCAATATAAAGTGACGTTCTTTCATACTAAGATTTTGTTTATCCAACCCTAAAAGCGCATGACAACCTCTGCTTCCCTTTGCGAAGGGCCTATCTTTTACTTTACGTTTTTGCTTTATGCTTGAGCCAAGGTGATCTTCACCTTTTCCTTTTTTCATTTTATCCTTTGGCAAGCTCCTCGTGATTGAAAGATCATGATATATATATATATATATATATATATATATATATATATATATATATATCCAATTGGGTATAAGTTAGCATGGACTATTATTGTTGACATCACCTAAAGGTGAATACGTTGGGAGGCAACACAATAAGCCCCTATCTTTCTCAGTGTCCGGCTGAAATTCCATAACCACAAGTATTACGTGAGTGTTAGCAATTGTAGAAGACTACATGATAGTTGAGTATGTGGACTTTCTGAAAAGCTCTATGACTCTTTTTGATGTTATGATAAATTGCAATTCCTTCAATGACTGAGATTTTAGTTTGTTAGCTTTCAATGAAGTTTCTGAACCATACTTGACATTGTGAATTGATTGTTACTTGAGCATAAGAAGTCATATGACGAATGATCATGATGTCCTCATGTCCGTATTTTATTTTTATCGACACCTCTATCTCTAAACATGTGGACATATTTTTCGATTTCGGCTTCCGCTTGAGGACAAGCGAGGTCTAAGCTCGGGGGAGTTGATACGTCCATTTTGCATCATGCTTTTATATCAATATTTATTACATTATGGGAAGTTATTACACATTATATATCAATGCTTATGGCTATTCTCTCTTATTTTATAAGGTTTACCATGAAGAGGGGGGATGCCGGCAGCTGGAATTCTGGCTGGAAAAGGAGCAAACATTGGAAACCTATTCTGCACTGCTCCAAAAGTCCTGAAACTCCACGAAACTTATTTTTGGAATTAATAAGAATTATTGAGCAGAAGAAACACCTCAGGGGCCCCACACCCTGGCCAGGAGGGTGGGGGCGCGCCCACCCCTACTGAGCGTGCCCCCTGTCTCCTGGGCCCCCTGGTGGCCCTCTGGTGTCCATCTTCTGCTATATGAAGGCTTTTACCCTGGAAAAAATCGTGGGCAAGCTTACGGGACGAAACTCCGCCGCCACGAGGCGAAACCTTGGCTGAACCAATCTAGAGCTCCGGCAGAGCTGTTCTGCCGGGGACACTTCCCTCTAGGAGGGGGAAATCATCACCATCGCCATCACCAACGATCCTCCCATCGGGAAAGGGTCAATCTCCATCAACATCTTCACCATCACCATCTCCTCTCAAACCCTAGTTCATCTCTTGTATCCAATCTTGTATCCAAAACCACAAATTGGTACTTGTGGGTTGCTAGTAGTATTGATTACTCCTTGTAGTTGATGCTTATTGGTTTACTTGGCGGAAGATCATATGTTCAGATCCTTAATGCATATTATTACTCCTCTGATTATGAACATGAATATGCTTTGTGAGTAGTTACGTTTGTTCCTGAGGACATGGGTGAAGTCTTGCTATTAGTAGTCATGTGAATTTGGTATTTGTTTGATATTTTGATGAGATGTATGTTGTCTTTCCTCTAGCGGTGTTATGTGAACATCGACTACATGACACTTCACCATTATTTGGGCCTAGAGGAAGGCATTGGGAAGTAATAAGTAGATGATGGGTTGCTAGAGTGACAGAAGCTTAAACCCTAGTTTATGCGTTGCTTCGTAAGGGGTTGATTTGGATCCATATGTTTAATGTTGTGGTTAGGTTTACCTTAATACTTCTTTTGTAGCTGCGGATGCTTGCAATAGGGGTTAATCATAAGTGGGATGCTTGTCCAAGTAAGGGCAGTACCCAAGCGCCAGTCCACCCACATATCAAATTATCAAAGTACCAAAGGCGAATCATATGAGCGTGATGAAAACTAGCTTGACGATAATTCCCATGTGTCCTCGAGAGCTCTTTTCTCATTATAAGAAATTGTCCAGGCTTGTCCTTTGCTACAAAAAGGATTGGGCCACCTTGCTGCACTTTATTTACTTTCATGGCTTGTTACTCGTTACAATTTATCTTATCACAAAACTATCTGTTACCTACAATTTCAATGCTCGCAGAGAAAACCTTACTGAAAACCGCTTATCATTTCCTTCTGCTCCTCGTTTGGTTCGACACTCTTACTTATCGAAAGTACTACGATAGATCCCCTACACTTGTGGGTCATCAAGGCCCACTAGGGGGTGGCCTTTCCTCTTTTTTTATATATAGAAACTTTTCTTTTTTCTTTATTTTAAAGTAGATAAACATTTTATAAAAAAAGTTGGCTCCTCACCAATATTATTCAAAGATTAAATGCAACAACTTGAACATTTTAGTTTTCATGTTTGGCAAATTAGAATTTTTTTACTTTAAATTTGAGTTCGAATATGAACAGTGATTTGGATCAAGTGAGGATTAGCAACAGTAATGTGATGACATGGCACCATTAGCAGGGGTTTACTGTAGCTTAATTATCCGGACGTCACAATTCTCCTCCACTACAAGAAATCTCGTCCCGAGATTTAAGGGGTGGAGTAAGGGCGAAAGACTCGGAAAGGACGAAGATCAACACAAGATAGGTACCTAGGGCTATCTCGGTGAACGTGCCGTGGAGGCATCTCTTGAGTTGAAATTCAAGAAAGTCATCGAGAGTAAGGTAAGGAGGAGCAATAAGAAGCTTCAACCGGGTAGGCAATCGCTCGTTGCCTGAATTAGAGGGTGAATGGGGTTCCGAGCAATGGGAATAAGTATGGCGTCTGATACCAGAATAGATCATGAGGAAGGTGGCTCGTGATCTACATACGAAGCCAAGCGCGAGGAACAATTTCGGAAAACAGGGATGTACAAGAGAGTCAGGTTTCGATCCTGTGGAATTGTGGGTTTTGGGCCCACCATGTGGGTTAAAAGCAGGAAGGGTGCTACCATTTTGTACAGTCATGATAGCAAGGCAGGTCAGAGAATAGTCTGTCAGTCATGTTGTCAACAATGCTGGTACCATGGGCGAGGGACGAAGAGAACCATTTTCCTGCTCGTTGAAAAGAGGCGGACCAATAGGCAAAGTTCTCATCCATCGGTGGTTACCGAAATGTCACCAACAATAGTAACAAGGTCTTACTGATAGAGTTTGTACACCGAGGTATTTACATAAGCAGGGACAATGGAGAGAAAAGTGTAGACTCAAATCAGGCATCGGTGTTCTCGAGTGTCTAACAACTCAGAACCCATGGAAAACTAGAATCAACGAGAAATAATAGTTGATGAAGAGCTCATAATAAGTTATGTAGTTCCGTGATATTCTCGAGATAACAGAGTGTAATACTCGAAGGTAGAACATGATAGAGGTTGGACAGGTGAAAAGATCTACAGAGGACAAGTACTTCAACTTGTCCGAGAAATGGGATCAAAGAAGCACTATAGGGTCGGAACCACTGTTGCAAAGGACCAAATATAGATACAAGATGAACTTATCACAAGGGGATTATCATTATAACAAGAAGCTTCCATGATAAGTTCCACATCAGGTCCATGGGCATGAACGCAAAGGTCAAATGTCGACTCCCACTTCCCTAATGCACAACTTTCCATTCACTTCTCACTTTCAAAGAACTTATAGCATTGAAATTTACATGACGAAAAGCCAGTAGAGTATAACCCGCATAACTCTCATGTCCACACGGATTTAGGGAAGACATAGGTTTACCCATAGGGGCATGTTAGGGCCTATTCCACAAACTTTAGGAGTAAATATCTCAAGCTCAGAAGTAGAGCATGGTTGAGGAAGCAGAGGATACAATTTACCAAAGGCATTATGTATCTGAGGAAAGGCTCACAAGGTGATTGAATATGAAAGACGCTGTCGGATAAAATCCAACAAAGGACCTTGTGGTCCACAAGGGATCTGATGTGAGTATCGGTACTCACCAGAAGAAGAAAGAATGCAAGAAGATCAGATTATAGAAACAACTGACTAATTCAAAGCTCAAATGTTATGGAATTACGAATTCCAAATTTGGGGATTGGAAGCATAGGCTCTGATCAAAGCCAAGTAAGTTGAATAGACATAGATCGACAATCAATCAAGGTTTGATTTGTTGGACACCAGCTCATGTTCAGGGTGACATCTGAGCCGAAGGGAAGAATTCTAATTGTGATTGATGATTGCAATCATTCACAAACATATCGAAACAAATGTTCAAAATAAAGATGACAAAGGATACTACCACTAGTAGAAAAAGGGCCTAATGTGAAGCACATTAGTCCCGATTTGTAACAAAACCGGCACTAATGTGATCATTAGTGTCGATCCCAACGGCTAGGGGGTGGAGATGATTAGTACCGGTTCGTGGCGACCCTTTAGTACCGGTTCGTGCCAAGAACTGGTACTAAAGAGGCTGTGGCAGGTTGTGGTCAGGCTGGGGCCCCACCAGCACCTTTAGTACCGGTTCATGCCACAAACCAGTACTAGAGGTTTCTAGTTGATTCATTCTGCAGCGGTTTTTAGTCCCACCTCGCTCCGCTAACGGAGTTTTTACCACCTTAAATATGTTACTTCTCAAACTATCATAGCCACTTGGTCTTCATTGAACTCTATGTGTAGAATTTGTGGCCACAATATGAGTCTTCTCCAGTTTCTAAACCGGTGAGGACTCATATTGACAATTCACATTGTACACAAAAAGATCATTGATGATCAATGTATTTTTGATGTATTTCTCTGTAGTAGTAGCACGTTTTGGCTGAAAGGCAGTACTGATCAATGTATTTTTATGTATATTTTTACATGTTTACACAATTTTAAACTTATTACAACTCCGGACTTTTTCTGCGTTCAGATGCACAATTCAAATCCAGGTCATCAACTTTCAACCCTTTCTAACATAATTTGCTATTTTCGATGCATTTACTGATTTGGTTTGAGAGCTAAATGACCGTGATATTGAAAAGCACTACAAAATGAACTCTGAAAAGGTTGAAACTTGGCAAGGTATCATCATTTCACCCGCATAGCATGTGCAAAAAAGTAGAGAGGGTTATGGCAAAAACTGGATGCACTTCGTGTACAAACTGGACAATCTCTTTCGAAGTATCAGGGTTTTGGATGAAAACTCATCTGTTACACCGGCTATTCAATATTTTAATAACTTATTACAACTCTAGACTTTTCCTGCATTCAGATGCACAATTCAAATCCACGTCATCAACTTTCAACCCTTTTTGACATAATTTGCTATTTTTGATGCATTTACCGATTTGTTTTTAGAGCTAAATGACCGTGAAATTGAAAAGCACTACAAAATGAACTCTGAAAAGGTTGAAACTTGGCAAGGTATCATCATTTCACCCGCATAGCATGTGCAAAAAAGTAGAGAGGGTTACGGCAAAAACTGGATGCACTTCGTGTACAAACTGGACAATCTCTTCGAAGTATCAGGGTTTCGGACGAAAACTCATCTGTTACACTGGCTATTCAATATTTTAATAACTTATTACAATTCCGGACTTTTTCTATGTTCAGATGCACAATTCAAATCCACGTCATCAACTTTCAACCCTTTCTAACATAATTTGCTATTTTCGATGCATTTACTGATTTGTTTTGAGAGCTAAATGACCGTGAAATTGAAAAGCACTACAAAATGAACTCTGAAAAGGTTGAAACTTGGCAAGGTATCATCATTTCACCCGCATAGCATGTGCAAAAAAGTAGAGAGGGTTACGGCAAAAACTGGATGCACTTCGTGTACAATCCGGACAATCTCTTTTGAAGTATCAGGGTTTCGGACGAAAACTCATCTGTTACACCGGCTATTCAATATTTTAATAACTTATTACAACTCTAGATTTTTTTTGCGTTTAGATGCACAATTCAAATCCACGTCATCAACTTTCAACCCTTTCTGATATAATTTGCTATTTTCGATGCATTTACTGATTTGTTTTGAGAGCTAAATGACCGCGAAATTGAAAAGCACTACAAAATGAACTCTGAAAAGGTTGGAACTTGGCAATGTATCATCATTTCACCCGCATAGCATGTGCAAAAAATTAGAGAGGGTTACGGCAAAAACTGGATGCACTTCGTGTACAAACCGGACAATCTCTTTTGAAGTATCAGGGTTTCGGACGAAAACTCATCTGTTACACCGGCTATTCAATATTTTAATAACTTATTACAACTCTAGATTTTTTTTGCGTTTAGATGCACAATTCAAATCCACGTCATCAACTTTCAACCCTTTCTGATATAATTTGCTATTTTCGATGCATTTACTGATTTGTTTTGAGAGCTAAATGACCGCGAAATTGAAAAGCACTACAAAATGAACTCTGAAAAGGTTGAAACTTGGCCAGGTATCATAATTTCACCCGCATAGCATGTGCAAAAAAGTAGAGAGGGTTACGGCAAAAACTAGATGCACTTCATGTACAAACTGGACAATCTCTTTCGAAGTATCAGGGTTTCGGACAAACACTCATCTGTTACACCGGCTATTCAATATTTTAATAACTTATTACAACTCCGGAATTTTTTGCATTGATATGCACAATTCAAATCCACGTCATCAACTTTCAACCCTTTCTGACATAATTTGCTATTTTCGATGCATTTACTGATTTGTTTTGAGAGCTAAATGACCGTGAAATTGAAAAGCACTACAAAATGAACTCTGAAAAGGTTGAAACTTGGCAAGGTATCATCATTTCACCCACATAGCATGTGCAAAAAAGTAGAGAGGGTTATGGCAAAAAATGGATGTACTTCGTGTACAAACTGGACAATCTCTTTCGAAGTATCAGGGTTTCGGACAAAAACTCGTCTGTTGCACCTGGTATTCAATATTTTAATAACTTATTACAACTCCGGACTTTTTTGCGTTCATATGCACAATTCAAATCCACGTCATCAACTTTCAACCCTTTCTAACATAATTTGCTATTTTCGATGCATTTACTGATTTGTTTTGAGAGCTAAACGACCGTGAAATTGAAAATCACTACAAAATGAACTATGAAAAGGTTTAAACTTGGCAAGGTATCGTCATTTCACCCGCATAGCATGTGCAAAAAAGTAGAGAGGGTTACGGCAAAAACTGGATGCACTTCGTGTACAAACTCGACAATCTCTTTCGAAGTATTAGGGTTTCGGACGAAAACTCATCTGTTACACCGGCTATTCAATATTTTAATAACTTATTACAACTCCGTACTTTTTTGCATTCAGATGCACAATTCAAATCCATGTCATCAACTTTCAACCCTTTCTGACATAATTTGCTATTTTCGATGCATTTACTATTTTGTTTTGAGAGATAAATGACCGTGAAATTGAAAAGCACTATAAAATGAAATCTGAAAAGGTTGAAACTTGGCAAGGTATCATCATTTCACCCGCATAACATGTGCAAAAAAAGTAGAGAGGGTTACATCAAAAACTGGATGCACTTCGCGTACAAACTGGACAATATCTTTTGAAGTATGAGGGTTTCGGACGAAAACTCATCTGTTACACCGGCTATTCAATATTTTAATAACTTATTACAACTCCGGACTTTTTTTGCGTTCAGATGCACAATTCAAATCCATGTCATCAATTTTCAACCCTTTCTGACATAATTTGCTATTTTCGATGCATTTACTGATTTGTTTTGAGAGCTAAATGACCGTGAAATTGAAAAGCACTACAAAATGAACTCTGAAAAGGTTGAAACTTGGCAAGGTATCATCATTTCACCCGCATAGCATGTGCAAAAAAGTAGAGATGGTTACGGCAAAAACTGGATGCACTTCGTGTACAAACTGGACAATCTCTTTCGAAGTATCAAGATTTCAGACGAAAACTCATGTGTTACACCTGCTATTCAATATTTTAATAACTTATTACAACTCCGGACTTTTTCTGCGTTCAGATGCACAATTCAAACTATTCAAATTTAAATACAACAAAAAACTACTCAGAAATAAATGGAAGAAAATATATAAACCAGAAAAGAAAAAAACTATATAAAAAAACTTATTTCCGCGATGCCTAGTGGGCTTGCTCGGCCTTGGGCGTGCTTATGCAGGCCCATAAGGCCCAACAGGTTCACAGGGCAGCGCGACAAAGTTAGGCCCAGAGGCCTGCATTAGAGAGGAGCCCGAAGGAGCAGCCGCGGCTGGGTTTATAAACGAGTGCGGCTGCCCTTCGCTCGACGAGGTGGGACTAAACATTGTGCAGCGCGGAACTAGAGCGCACCCCCTTTAGTACCTGTTCCTGGCTCCAGCCGGTACTAAAGGGTGGATCTTTAGTACCGGTTGGTGCCACGAACCGGTACTAAAGGGGGTCGCTTCCCGCCGTTTGGCCTGGCCAAATTTGACCTTTAGTATCGGTTGGTGGCCCCAACCGGTACTAAAGACCGCTCCTATATATATAGCACTTACGAAAATTTCAGTTAGTTTCTCATCTGCTTCATCGACGCGCCCGTCCCCGCGCCGCCCCTGTCGCCGTCAATGTCGGTGTCAAAACCGGCGGATCTCGGGTAGGGGGTCCCGAACTGTGCGTCTAAGGCTAATGGTAACAGGAGGCTGGGGACACAATGTTTACCCAGGTTCGGGCCCTCTCGATGGAGGTAATACCCTACTTCCTGCTTGATTGATCTTGATGATATGAGTATTACAAGAGTTGATCTACCATGAGATCAGAGAGGCTAAACCCTAGAAGCTAGCCTATGGTATGATTGTTGTTGATGATAATGATGATGAGTCCTACGGACTAAAACCCTCCGGTTTATATAGACACCTAAGAGGGCTAGGGTTACACAGAGTCGGTTTACAGAGAAGGAGATCTACATCCGAATCGCCAAGCTTGCCTTCCACGCCAAGGAGAGTCCCATCCGTACACGGGATGAAGTCTTCAGTCTTGTATCTTCATAATCCAACAGTCCGGCCAAAGTATATAGTCTGGCTGTCCGGATACCCCCTTATCCAGGACTCCCTTAGTAGCCCCTGAACCAGGCTTCAATGACGATGAGTCCGGTGCGTAGATTGTCTTCGGCATTGCGAGGCGGGTTCCATCTCCGAATACTTCAAGATAAATTCCGAACACAAGGACCGTGTCCGGCTCCGCAAGATAACATTCCATACACCACCGTAGAGAGAATAATAATAATCCACGAATCTAATCTGCTGACAATTCTCCGAAAAGCGACATCACACCATGGCCGGGTTTTTATTCGTACCGTTTTCCACAACCTGCTCCCGCACTCATCGCAAAGCGGTTTCTTTGGCATGTCTTGTCAAAGCAGAGATCGTGTCCCCTTATCGCGGGATCCTCTTCAATACGGGCATGGGTAACCCAACCGCACCATCAATTACGGTAAGTGGGGAACGAGCAGGCTCCGCTAGGCAAGCGGGGAGGCATAAAGCTTTATCGCCTTTATAAAGGGGAAAAGCCTCCTCCTTTCTTCACACGCCTTCTTCTGCTTCTGCTCGCCCCTTTCCTTTCGCCCGAGCCCTAGCGCCAAAGCATTCATCCTTCCCACCCAAAAGGATCCTCCGAAAATGTCCGGATCCGGAGCAGGAGGCAAGTGGATGGCCTCCTCCATCCAGGAGAAGGATATTAAAAAGCTGCGGGCGGCCGGATATCTGGCCAAGAAAATCGGCCACCGTCTTCCAACGGCGGGACAAATTGTCTCTACTCCGAAGCCCCATGAGAGAGTTGTTTTCCTCCCCCATTTCGTCTGCGGGCTCGGGTTTCCCCTCCACCCTTTTGTTCGCGGCATCATGTATTACTACGGGATTGATTTCCACGATCTATCCCCCAATTCTTTCCTCAACATCTCGACATTTATTATCGTGCGTGAGGCCTTTCTCCGTATCTCGCCACACTTCGGGCTATGGCTCAAGATCTTCAACGTGAAGCCCAGAGTGGTGAGTGGCGAACATGCCGAGTGCGGAGGCGCCATGGTGAGCAGGATGCCCAAGGTCACATGGCCGACGGGTACTTTCAATGACTCCGTCAAGGAGTGGCAGCAACAGTGGTTCTATATTACTGAGCTGCGCGGTAAAAAGTGGGCCGCTGCTCCTGAGTTTCAATCCGGAGCCCCTTTGCGGCTCACGTCCTGGCCCAAGAAGGGCGTGAACTGGTCGTTGTCTGACGAACTGTTAGTGATCCAGGAGCATGTCAAAGGTATGGAGGACAAGGCCATCAGGCTTGTAGACATGGCCAGGTGATGCTGGTCCGCCTGACCCTTCCTTGCCAGCACAGAGGCTATAATTTGTGGAGTACGACCCGGCCAAGCACAAGACCCCGCGGGAGCTTTTCGGCTCCATGCACAAGGACATCTGGAAGGTGCTCTTTAAGTCCGGCAAACCATGGTCGGACTCTGCCGCAGACCGCGGGTACCAGTTGTCTCACCCCGCCAGTCTGGTAAGTCGTCATCATAGCTTGGTTATTCGCATGTGCCATTGCTATGTCTCGAAGGAGATGTTTTCTAACGTGTCTTTCCACGGTTGCCCCAGGAATGGACGAAGGTGGCGGAGCGGATTCATTGTCCGGCCCCGCTGCCGGAAGAACCGGTGGGACCTCTTCTGACGAAGATGCTGGTCCCAGCGCCTTACAAGGCGCCGAAGAAAGAGGCCAACAAAAAGGCCAAGGAGACCAGGAGCGGTCTCCGTCGCTGGGGCGCTTCAGACATGAAGTCTGAAGACTCCAGTGACCCTCCCTCCTCCGGAGAGAATGAGGAGGAGGAAGAGGATGAGGATGAGGAGGAGGAGGAAGAAGAGCCCGAGTCCCTTACAAGGGGGAGGAAGAAAAGGCCAACCTCCTCATCCTTAGAGGCAGATTCGCCTAAGAGGGGAAGAACATCCGTCCCCGAGGCGTCCACCATGGCTACCGACAGCAGCCCGAAGTGGGATCCCAAGGCCCAACCCCTGGAAAAATCGTAAGTGCACGAAATCTGAACACATCCATGCATCCAGAATTTACTAGAATGCAGTATTTTGATTCGCACCATACTTTTCACAGTCCGGCGAGGTCTCTGGCCCAACATGCCTCATCAGAGGACTCGTTGAGTTACGATGCCTTGCAGAGTGAGACCCCTCCCAGGGCCCCTTCCCCAAAGCCTGGCAGTGACACCGAGGTGTCGTCGAAAAAGGACCTGAGCCAGGGGCGCACCTTGGGGGCCGGACGTGCGGGTGTGGCGGTTCCCATGAATATCCACGGCGGGGGCGATCGTGGATCCGGCCCACAGCTGGACACAGTCTCGGAGAACCTGAAGGCTCTAAGATCAGGCAAGCAGCCCCTTTTGACTAGAGGGGGCGATCCTACTCCGCCTGCAACCTCCGTCCAACCAAAGGCGTCAGGCGGCCTATCGACAGTACTGGAGAGTGCATCCATTATTGATGAACACCGCGCCCTTATGGGTGTGGTGATAGAAAAGATTCAGGCCGCCGAGAGCGGACTGAATGAATCCTGCATCAGCCTTATAAAAGGCTTGGAGGTATGTGTAGAAGACTGTCATAGTATAGATAGTAGCCCCTGATACACTGTTCGGAGAGGACAAGAACTGGACAGGGGATCAACTTCCCGTCCGCAGGAGACTTAGCTAATGACATATATATTTTTTGTGAATCAGATGTCTACAGAAACTGCCTCCTCTCATACTAAGGAAGTGTCCAAACTCAAGAAGAGTCTGGTGCAGGCCGAAGAAGAACTTAGTCGAGTGAAGAAGCGGCTGGAGGAGAAACAAGGTATGTTTGGAAATATTTTAGTAAGTTTTGCCACAAGTAAGTAGTTGTGAATATCTTAAAGTATATATATCGCACGCTCCAGGGGCGAATGCTGAAATTGAGGTGCTCAAGAAGGCTGTTGCCTTGGCCGAAAAGAATGCGGCGGCAGAGCGGACTCTCCGTGAGAAACACGACGCGAGGGTCGTGGAAGCTGAACGAGAGCTTCAGGAGGCCGTAGGGAGAAACGAGAGCTTGGATCAGAGTCTATAGTTGAAAGAATCCGAACTCGCCCAAACTCTCCGGACTGCGAGTGAGGCTCGAGAGGAAGCCCAGGCCGCGCTGAAGGATATTCAGGAGGCACGGAAGATTGCGGCTTGTAAGGGGGGGGGGTGTTTTCTCAAGGTGCCTTACGCTTTCGCAGGGAAGATTCATGGTGATCCATTGAATCCTAATTTTTTTCAGGAGCATTCGCGGATTTGCCGCACAACATATCTGATGCTGCCCAATTATACCAAGCTGAGAAGAAGGAAACTGCGGAGAAGCTCTTCTGGTCGCAGTATTTGGCGCCGAACTATCCGGTGCCGTTTGTCGACCAGCTAAAACAGCTGATCGAGCTGCATCAGGCGGCCGAACTGGCCATGAAGGATTTGATTATCCAGTTGTGGCCCGCCGAGCCCATACCGAGCAGTTTCTTCGGGCTCGTGAAGTGGATTGGGAGGGCCTGCCCTCGGCTGGACGTCATTAAGCGGTTGGTTTGCATAGAATGGTCACGGATGGCGTTTGCCCATGCAAAAGTGCACTGGGGGAAGCTTGACGCTGAGAAGCTGATGACTGAGGGACCGCCGGAGGGGAAGGAGCACCGCAAGCCCGAACTATATTATGATGGTGTCCTGAAAGGCGCCCGCCTCGTGGCCGAGGAATGTCGGAAAGACATTATTTTTCCCTGAAAGTAGTTGTACTATCCTTTATAAGGCAAAATAGAGTCACTTATATGTGGGTGTCTGTTATGTGTAATTTTTGTTCCTGCGCGGCCGTTTAATATGTTAGTATTGAGAGTTGGCCAGTCGTCGGCTTCTGCCCCCACGCAGGAACTACGGGGGTGTTCGGGATACACCTGAACACTCTTTATACCATTCTTGGGTCCATGAAGGAGGTGTTCAGCAGAGCGAACTAGGCAATCGGACTATAGGGCTTTATTACTCTCACTTAGCCATAGGAATTCGAGTATGGGAGGCGCAACCCCTGGTGTTCGGAAGACCACACGGGGGGCTCTAATATCTCCTGATCGGTGAACTGATCCTTCGCACGCTGCATTTTATTATGGCATTATGCGGAATAAATCTTTAAATATTTTACAACCTCTCGAACGGCTGACCAGCTCTCGCCTTATCATGACAGTCGTTTTTCGGCTTTCTCTACTGAGGCGTTCGTCCGGCAAAACCGGGACACAATCGCAGTAGTTCTCCCAGCACTACCTTAGCCGATTTTGCGGAACGTAAGGTACCAAAACATGGGAGACGGGCAAACCCAACCAATGACCCAAGACATGATTCGGAGCTGATGCATATAATGCTATAAGTTCGGGGTGCCGAGCGACCGAGAAGGTGTTCAGACTTTAGTCGCCATAGTACGGGTGCAAGGAAGCCCCTGGCGTTCCGAGGCATAACACGATATTCGGATGCCGTTATGACAAAAATGTCGTTTGAGAAATAACAGATAAGCGTCAAATGACTCTACATGCTGTATTTAAGTAATACATCTACGCGTATGAGTACGGTGCATGTTATAAAAGAGAGGCATGACGGCAGAACCTATTGGGGTCGGGCGGTGGTTGGCTGCGCGCGAGTCCGGAGGAATAACCGGATTGTATTAGGGTGGGGTGTACATCCCCCTGTGTGCGTCTGAGCTGATTCCAAGTCGCCGGTCCAGTTGTGCGCGAGGGCGGACCTGCAAGTAATGCTTAAGAGGCGTGTGTGAGCAGTGGCTGAGCCGTGGATGTGATCCGTCCGGCTTACGCTGAAGGATCTGTATTAGCTATGATTAAGTTGGGGTATCATGAAGTAGTTCGGACTCCCTTATCGGTGTCTGGGAGTTCGATTGTCGAATTTAGGTTTGACTGAAAAAACTGTGACTCGCTACCTCAGTGAATAAAGCAGCCGAATATTCTTCGGCGCCGAGGCGGAGCTTGGTCTCGACCGCAATTGTGACGTCATCACGTGGGTCTTGGGTGATAATGCGTTTAGTCGCAGTGTGTTCTGGCGGTGCTGAATAGCTACTGCCTAGAGAGTATGAGACCAAAAGTTGGTATATCCTTTTTGGCTATCCGAAGACCATCTCCGGGGTGGCTGGGCCAAGGTGGCCTTCACGCCTTTCTGTGACACTCTAAAATGAGTTTTTCTGGTGGGTCTGATCCTTGAGTGATCGGTCCCTAGATTTGATAATCTGGGCTTCTTCATGCTCCTTCCGGCGCCGGCCTGCCGATTTGTTTAAAGACCCAACATTCTCTATGGGTATGATTGGCTGCTGCTCCTGGGGTGCCGTGAATTTGACATGGGCGGTCAAGTATGCGGTTCAAGCTGGAGGGGCCCGGATTAAGATGTTGAAGTCTCTTCTCCCCCTCAACGAGTTGAGGATTACGGGCTCCTGTGTTGATCGTCGTTCCCTGGGCACCATTTTTGCCTTGGGACGCTTGTATTTGTGGCACCAAGGTTTGTAGACTCTATTTTTGTCCACTGATGCGTCCGGGGTGCTCGCTATGTTGTTGTTTAGTGTGTAATGCTGGTCTTGTGTGCAGCCCCTTGCCGCAGTGTACTGTAGGCGGGGTGTTGGCCTGCGTTTGATTTTTAGTGCTGCTTCCTCGAATTGAGGTAGTAGCCTACACTTTGGGTAGTATTTTGTTCGGCGCTCGAGTCTATATTCTACTGCTGCTCGGGCCTTAGTTCGTTTTTCTGTGGGCAGATTTTTATCAGCTTGAGGCTACTGATGTTTCTTTTTCAGGCTTCTTGCCGTGGCTATAAGCATGCGCTTGAAGCGCTCTTGCTCTATGGGATCCTCTGGTATGCTGAATTCATCGTCACGGAGGCTTACTTCGTCTTCGGAGGGAGGCATGTAGTTATCATCCTCCAAGTATCCATCTGTCGCCTGTTCGTCTTGCTCGAAAGTGGGTTGGTCAGGATCGTATTCCTCTTCGGCACCATCTGGATTATCTTTTCCAGTGCCGGTATTGTTGTGGCGATGCTTGGAGCGGCGCCGATGACGCCCGTGTTTTGCTTTCTTCCCCGCTGGGTTATCTTCCGTCGCCTCATCGCCATTGGTTTCTTTGGGAGTATCCACCATATATATATATATATATATATATATATATATATATATATATATATATATATATATCATATGAAGAGGTGGCAGTCTAGCGCCCTGTGGGCGGTGGTTCCTGTTCTTCTCCTGCATCGTCGTCTATACCGTCGATGTCTTTGGAGTCGAAGTCAAGCACGTCAGTCAAGTCATCGACCGTGGCTATTAAGTGGGTGGTGGGTGGGAAATGAATTTCTTCGTCACCAGCTCCCCACTCGAGTCGGACATAGTTCGGCCAGGAGTCTCCTGACAGAGAGAGAGACCTTAAAGAATCTAGCACGTCTCCGAAGGGTGAGTGCTGAAAGATATCCGCGGCGGTGAACTCCATGACTGGAGCCCGGTTAGATTCAATGGGCACGGATGCGCGCGGTCCGGAACACATGGCCGGAGACGAGTCCGGGGGTTCGGAGACACAGATCCCTTTAGGAGAGGGGTCTGTGTTCGGCTCCAACGCCGAGGAGTGTGCGGCCTCCGAGGCGGGGTCCATCCACCCGTCCTCGGAAGGCACGACCTGCTCTGGGACGGAGTCTGGAGCGGTAGCAGGTGCGATGTTCCGAATACTGTCCGACTGCGGACCTAAGTCCTGCACGTCGTGATTGTTCAGCGCTCCTCACACTGGCCCGAATCCATCGAGGATCAAGTCTCCGCGGATGTCGGCCGTGTAGTTTAGGTTTCCAAACCTGACCTGATGGCCAGGGGCGTAGCTATCGATCAGCTCCAGATGGCCAAGCGAGTTGGCCCGCAGTGCGAAGCCACCGAACACGAAAATCTGTCCGGGGAGAAAAGTCTCGCCCAGGACAGCGTGGTTGAAGGTTGGAGACACCATCTAACCTTGCAGCAATGACACAGAGGAACTCTCAATGAAAGCACCAATGTCGGTGTCAAAACCGGCGGATCTCGGGTAGGGGGTCCCGAACTGTGCGTCTAAGGCTAATGGTAACAGGAGGCTAGGGACACGATGTTTACCCAGGTTCGGGCCCTCTCTATGGAGGTAATACCCTACTTCCTGCTTGATTGATCTTGATGATATGAGTATTACAAGAGTTGATCTACCACGAGATCAGAGAGGCTAAACCCTAGAAGCTAGCCTATGGTATGATTGTTGTTGATGATAATGATGATGAGTCCTACGGACTAAAACCCTTCGGTTTATATAGACACCGGAGAGGGCTAGGGTTACACAGAGTTGGTTTACAGAGAAGGAGATCTACATCCGAATCGCCAAGCTTGCCTTCCACGCCAAGAAAAGTCCCATCCGGACACGGGACGAAGTCTTCAGTCTTGTATCTTCATAATCCAACAGTCCGACCAAAGTATATAGTCCGGCTGTCCGGATACCCCCTTATCCCGGACTCCCTCACCCGTCGCCGCCCCCGTCACCATCGTCACCGCCCCCGTCGCACGCGTCCCATCGGCACCCCGGCCCGTCCGTGTCGCCTCGCATCGCCGGTCATCGCCCCGCTGTAAGATCGATCGACCGCCCGCTCCGGTTGCCCCCCTGCCGCTTGCTGGCGGCCTCTTTGCACACACACACATACAAACACACACACACACACACACACATGCTTTATTTAGATTATATATGAATTAGATAATGTTAGATGAGTTAGTTTTTTATACTTTTAGTTATAGATAAATTTATATTAATGTTAGATGAATTAGATATATATTAAATTTAGGTATATGAGATTGAGATTTTATCATCTAATTAAAATTTTAGTATATAGAACTAGCTACTTTATTTTTAGTAAGAAAATTAATAGAACTAGTTTAGTTAAATTAGTTGAACTAGTTAGTTGAATTAGTTGAGCTACTTTATTTAGGTATATTTTTAGTAAGTGCTTAGTTGAATTAATTAGTTGAACTAGCTAGTTGAATTAATAGAACTAGTTTAATTAGTTGAATTGATATAACTAATAAGTGTTTAATGTTTCACCTATGAACATAGGAAATGTAGTCTGATGACGAAAATAATTTCATTATGTGCGAAAACTGCAAAGACTAACGCGGCATGTGCAACAAAAATTTCCTAGTTGATGATAGGCGCTTCAGCATCAAGATGGATGAGACCTTCGAAGTGGATACAGTGAGTTACAACGACAAGTATTTTTTCGTAATTAATCATGACATATGCTTCATTTGCTTCAACTTATTATTTTAAATTTTCACTATTCTACTAGCGTTCCCCTGCCATGCAAGAATTTTTGTCTTGGATAAGATAGGTTTCAATCCTAACAAAACTATGGAGGTAAAGATAGTTTACTTGAAGACCGAGCATGGTTATATCTTCAACGTCAAATTATACAATCAAGACACCTACACCCATTTTGAATGCAAAACTTGGAAAGCACTATGCGAGTCTTATGCAGTTGAGCCTGATATGTTTATCACCATTGATATTCGTCCCGAACATGATATTGAAGGTAATAGAGACATTTGGGTCGATGTGCAGACGCCTCCAATTCTACCATTATGTGAGTTTCTCAACCATATTTATGTCTTTGATATTGTTTTTTCAAAAACAGTTGACAACTAATTTCTATTGACAGCTTATTTCCATTCAAGCAAACATGTCCAGCGCTTGGTAGACAGGACCGTCCACTGTCCCGGGGCTGAACTAAACTACGAGGAGATAAGTCATTATGTTTCATGGCTTGAGGATCTTAATGCTGTCAAGAGAAATTAATTTCCAAAATTTGTAAATCTTAGTACTCAAAACGTGCGACCAATAGTGATCGTATTGAACTATGGTCGCATCTATTTAGGGAAGATGGTAAGATTTTTACTATTTTTCCTTAGTGCATCTTTTGCATACATTATTTTTAAGCTAAACTTCATTGCTAAGTATGTTACTATACGATGTTCTTCAACAGGGACTCCGATAAATGTTGTGCCTCAGTGGATCGAGACTAAAGGTCGCATGAGAATGGTTAGCTTACGGCCAAGACATCCTACAATGCACTTTAGTGCATTCAGGATTTCTAATAGCGAGGAATGCTTAATAGTGAAAGACTGGAGCAAAATTGTCCATGATCGCAGAGAAGTACTAGGGGGCAGCAATCAGAAGCGCAACCCACGATTAGGAGACAGGTTCATCTGCATGCTCCAATATGATGAATCAGGAGAGCTATACATGTTCTATGCTATTTTACCTGAGAGAGAGAGCAGCAGGAGTGATTAGCATGCTCTTAGTACTTGTCCTCTCATGTCCGTGTTCTTCGTCCTAAACTTAATCTCAAAGAGTGATTTGCTTTTGTGGTCTTATATGAACGCTTATAGTCATGACCATGTTGAACTCGATGATATCTTTCCTTCTGGTACACTTGTTGGTGATGATATATGATGTAATAGCTTTTATATTAATATGATGATAATGAGTTATTATATCATTTACGAAAGAAAGCGCAGATTAGTTTCAACTGGATGGATCCTAGCTAGCTAAGTGATCAAGTATATGCCATATCCATATTACTTACTCACCTAATATAAGTGATCAAGTAATATGGATATGGCATATATACTTTGATCACTTAGCTAGGATCCATGCATGCATCCAGTTGAAACTAATCTACGGTACTTTCACCTAATGATTTAAAAACTCATTATAATGTAAAAACAATCTCTAAGTTAAATTGAAAACAAAAAACTAAAGGGAAAATAAAAAATAAAACCAAACCCCCCCAAACATTTAGTACCGGTTGGTGTTACCAACCGGTACTAAAGGTCTCCCCGCACCCGGCCCCAGCTCGTGCCACGTGGTGTCACTTTAGTGGCGGTTCGTGCCGAACCAGTACTAAAGGGGGGACCTTTAGTCCCCACCCTTTAGTGCTGGTTACAGAACCGGCACTAAAGACCCTTACGAACCGATGCTAAATCCCGGTTCTGCACTAGTGTACTGAATATTGCTAGACATATGGAAAGTATCCATAATGCAAGCAGACAAGTATTTGCAGAGCAATAGTTGGAGAGGATTATCGGAAGATCGGATAGTATTCCAAAGTATCTTGCCAATCACTTGATCAACTAGGAATGAACAAATCCTCGCTAAGTGTGAGGAATTATTCATAGATGTAAACATGTGGCAGAGAATCGCAAGGTAGTGACACAGGAGATTCTTAAAAGTCGGAGACTTATTTGATGTATGTAATAACAAGAGAAACAGGGAATGATTGTATGAATGACGAGTGTATGAAGTTATCCGTAAGGATATATCAGAGGTAGGGAATTGCAAAATCAATGAGCACAAAAGTCTTGGAAAAATACTGAAGGGTATCTTCGGAATCTTTTCGTGAAGAAGGCCATCATCTGGAACCTAGAGTTAGAGTTAGCAAAACCATTTAACCTGAATAGAAGAGAGATCAGAGTCCTAGAGTATAGACGAGAAATAAAAGATCCTAATACCACCCAATGGCGACGTGGGCTCGTAAGCCACACAGCCATGTTAGTAAACCAGTTTTTCAAATACTACACTCAACTTCGGCCAAGGAGTTGGAAAGGGGGGTTCCTACAGGCAGTCGGCTCTGACACCAACTTGTGACACCCCGGTTCAATCGTACACGGATCATACACGCAAATGTGTATGATCAAGGTTAGGGACTCATGTGAAGATATCACAACACAACTCTAAACACAAATAAAAGAATACAAGCTTTATATTACAAGTCAGGGGCTTCGAGGGCTCGAATACATAGCTCGATACACAAGAGTCAGCGGAAGCAACAATATCTGAGTAAAGACATAAGTTAAACAAGGATGCCTTAAGAAGGCTAGCACAAAAGCAACACGATCGAAGAGGCAAGGCCTCCAGCCTGGGACCTCCTAAACTACTCCTGGTCATCGGCGGTCTCCACATAATAGCATCCATCGGCGGTGGCATCTGGCTCCAAGGATCCACTATCTGGTTGCATCAAACGGAAAGAAGAAAGAAGGGGGAAAAGGGGTAGCAAAGCAACCGTGAGTACTCATCCAAAGTACTCGCAAGCATCAGATCGATACTAAGAATACATTGGTATCAAATGGAAGGTTTGTATCTGTGGACTGAACTGTAGAAAGCCAGAATAGAGGGGGAAGGCCTAGCCTATCAAAGACTAGCATCTTCAAGCAGCTCCAAGCATCTTGCAACATGTAGAAGAGTAAAGAATAGCATTTTAATATTAAACAAGCATGTTGTAACATTAACGCCCAGAGATTCTTCCTCGACTCCCTGCGAGAAAGTAATGTCGGAGCCACATATCCATCACGTATCTCAAGTATCCATTTCTAGTTATATAAGATCAGGATACAAGTCTGAATGTCCGTTACCGTGGACATGGCTATTAATAAATAATCTATCCTGCAGGGGTGCACCATGTTTTCCAACACACTTGATTACTCTGGCCGAACACACTTTTCTGGGTCAATGCCCGGCCTCGGAAGATCAACACGTCGCAGCCCTACCTAGGCTCAGCAGAGAGGTCCCCGTGGGTCTACATCCTAAGCACTTTAGGGTCTTGGGCCCATCGTCCGTTGCACTCCGGGTCATTGCGAGCAGGGTGGATACCAGCACCGCCTCGGAGGGCCAGCATGATTCGACCGTGCCGCACTGCTGAACTGGACGTCTGAGAAAGCTTTGGCTGATACTGCGACATCGAGGCCCATAACTATTCTCGCGTGATGGTTAGTGCGTAAAGGCCAGAGGACAACTCAGAACAAATACCCAAACCTGTTAGTGCACTGGGGGCTCGCGGAGGCGAGCAGAGACTCATGATAATGTGACCCCGTCTCCCCATCTCGTGGACTTACGGCAAGGGCCCAGACTGCCCGGTCGTGCCACGTGGAAAACTCGCGGGTGTTCTTCGAGCCCGCCCGACTTTCACATCAAGTCGTGGGTACCCCTCAGAGCTGACCCGACTTCAACAACGATCTCAAGTAAAGTGAAGGTAACCGTGTGTCCAAACATCAAGGGGAAAACCCGAGGAATCACCCTCGATGGATTACACTCGATGTAATCATCAAGGTGTAAGAGGAACCATCCTCGAGGTTCACACTTGAGGGGTTGCACGACAAAGTCATGTCGGGAGTGGTTAAGGAGGAATCACCCTCGATGACCACGACCGAATAGCTATGCTACAGAAGTGCGTTACGAGGTATCACCCTCGGTACTCGATAGTAGCTCTGCAGAGTCGATCAACAAAAGGGGCGTGATGTGATGTGAGGTGTCTGGCTCTCGTCGTCGATCACGTTGATCGAGTCGTCGATGATGAAGCAGGGGCAACAAGGACAAGGTGGGGGTCACTGGTGGATCACTAACCAACCTATACTAAGCAGTTTAGGATAAGCAGGTAAGGTACAACAACATGTACAAAAGCAGGCTATGCATTAGAATAGGAGCAATCAATTACAGTAGCAAAATCTAATGCAAGCATGAGAGAATAGAATGGGCGATATCGGGATGATAAAAGGGGGGGCTTGCCTGGAAGGTCCGCAGAAAGGGAAGAAGGGTCGTCGTCGACGTAGTCGATCACAGTGGCTTCAGCAGCGGTCTCGGGGTCTACCGGAGAGAAGAGGGGGAAGAAATAGTAAATACACGCAAACATATGCATAACAAGACAATAAGCGGTGCTAGAGGTGTTCTAACGCAGTGCTAGGCGATACTGGCGAAGGGGGAAAACATCCCGGAAAGTTTTCCCGGTTCCAGACGTCTATTAGACAGATGAACCGGAGGGAAATGTTTGATGTTTGCTATGCTAGGGACGTGTGGTGGACGAACGGACCATGTGTTCGGATTCGTCTCGTCGTTCTGAGCAACTTTCATGTAGAAAACATTTTCATACGAGCTACAGTTTATTTCATTTTAAATTGCAAAGTTTTAATAATAATCTGAAATTAACAGATTTAATTTAAAAGGAAAACAGGGTTATGGCATCAGCCTGACATCATCATGACATTAGTAGTCAACAATGCAGTTGACTGCTCAAACTAGGTAGTGGGGCTCGTTCGTCATTGACTAGTTTAATTAAGCAGTTTTAATTAGACTAAATATGGTCATTAGGTTAATTAAACAAGTTAATTAAGTTGATTAATTAATTAACTTATTAATTAGTTAAATATTATTTATTTTTAACCTCACTTTATATATATATATTTTTCGTTCTTTTTTTTAACCAGGGAAACTGGGCCCCACTTGGCAGTGGCCTAGGGCCTAGAGGGGCGGGCGCGTATCGGGCGTAGCGAATGGGGCGGCCACCCGCCTGAACAGCCACGGGTGTGCGGGCCTCGTCTGGACGCTGGCGTGGCTGGGCCGAGGCGGCGCCGACGCGGACCAGTGCAAGGGGAGGCGCGGAGTTGGGCAACGGTGGGGGCTGCGACTGCGAGCGGCGACGCCGGGAGCAGTGGAGCGGCCAGGGCATGCGGGCGGGGCGGCGCCAGAAGCAGGCAGCAGCGCGGGGCATGCGGGCGTGCGACAGCGGGCGCGGCCGTGGTGCGGCGGACCGGAGGCAACATCAACGAGGAGGCAGGCGCGCGTCCAGGGGGGTCGCAGGCGCGGCGAGGGGCTGTGGTGGCGGACATCGAGGGCAGGGCGGCGCGAGCAGGCGTGGCCTGAGCGTCGCGGGGAGGCGGGGCGGACGGAGGCTCGCGGGCGGAGCAGTGGGAGGGCGGCAGCCACGGCGATGCGGCGCGAGGATGGCGGCAAGGCCGCCGCGGGTCGCTGGGGAGAGAGGAGGAC
>NC_041391.1:177753459-177801735 GCF_002162155.2 Triticum dicoccoides
CAGATGGGATCGGGAGAGAGAGACCATGAAAGAGATGGGGATCAGGGGGTGGAGCGTGGGGGGAGGGGTTAGGTCACGGTGAGGGGAGGATAAGGGGAGTGAGGGGTGAAGTGGGCCGGCCTGGCCGACCGGCTGGATGGCCAGCTGGGCCACGAGGCCCACTAGGGGGGTGCCCTTTCCTCTTTTTATATATATATATAGAAACTTTTCAGTTTTCTTTATTTTAAAGCAGATAAACATTTTATAAAAAAGTTGGCTCCTCACCAATACTATTCAAAGATTAAATGCAACAACTTGAACAATTAGTTTTCATGTTTGGCAAATTAGATTTTTTTACTTTAAATTTGAGTTTGAATATGAACAGTGATTTGGATAAGTGAGGATTAGCAATAGTAATGTGATGACATGGCACCGTTAGTAGAGGTTTACTATAGCTTAATTATCCAGGCGTCACACTTCCTAGCTGGGCTGACTGGCGGCGGACTGCTATCTCATGTGCATGGGTGCATATTAAATATACAGCGCCCAACTGCGATGGGCCGCAAAGGCACAATGTTGTTTTGTGCTTTTCCATAATATTACAGAAAAATTAGAAAAGCGGGGTTTGAGATTGTTTGAAGGTGCAACTCAGAACTTGATTGGGCTGAAATTTTAAATGTAGCTTCTCTATTCTATAATATAATGAAGCCACAAAAAAAATCATGGGGTATCTGGAGTAGGAATAATATTTGTTTGGTAATAAAAGCCAAGAAAGGGTAATAATGGGTTTTGAACTAGGTGTAGGTGTTAGGTTTGTGCTAAAATTGTGAAGTTGCTCCCAAATGTCACACAAAGGCCATGTGCAAAGTGAGGAGGTGAACCTTGATGTAAAAGAATGGTTTAGATATTCACTATTTTACCAAATGGCAAAAAAATAGGGCTTAGTGTTTAATAAAATAATCAAGTTAATCTTTGATGTAGTGCAATATGTTGCTTATGAAGTTAACATGATGCACATGCAATATCTAAGAAAAATGTTGGTCCTAAATGAACATTTTTTGCTAAGAATTATTTTGGTCACCTCTTACAAACCGAATACATCTCAATGGAATTTCCCCGTGAATCCTCATTCTTCTAATTTTTTTCACGGAATCCTTCCAATTCAAATGAACCCTAAGTCAATTGATTTCTTTTGCGGGGTACTCCCTCCGTTCCATAATATAGTGCCTATAGATTTTTGGAAAAGTCAAACCTTACAAACTTTGACCAAGTTTGTGGAGAAAAACATTTACATTTAGAATGCCTAACATATATTGTTAGATTCATCGTAAGATGTATTTTCATATTTTATATATTTGATATTGTATATATAAATAGTTTTCTTTATAAACTTGGTCAAAGTTTATAAAGTTTGACTTTATAAAAAATTTATAGGCATTATATTATGGTACGGAGGGAGTAAGTCAATAGATAAATGAAATAGTCATTACTTTGAATATTTCAATGTGGGCTATATACAGATTGAGATGAGTAAACAAACACGTCAAAACGTGTCTACATACACCGACTTACAAAAAGTTAGAATATCTTAGACTCTCTGTTCACAAATGTAAGTTATTTTGGCAGTTCAATATTAAAAATGGAGGTGGTACATTTTAGTGTTTTAGTGTGTTTGTTACTCATTTCAGTTAGTATATACAAGTTCATATTACCCTGAAAAAAATACAAGTTCATATTAAAATATCTACTTAAAACATATGAACGGAGCGAGTAACATTCTGATCGTGATAACACGGAGAGAAGAGTGTGACGGAGAGACGCTGCAGGACTGCAGGTGCTCCACCAAACGGAGCGGTCAAACGGACCGATTAACCTGCCCAGGAGCTGCACTACACCTGTCAGAAAGTGGGTCCCCGCTTTCGGTGAGACAGACTGGCTGCATACCCAAATGACCATTTCTGGATGCCCCCGGCCAATTCCCACAACGCTCCTACAAAGAAGCCAGATCGTGCCCCCGGCCAGGGAGCGCTTCCCCGCCGGCGAACGCGTGTCTTCCAACTCGCCGTCTCCTTCTCCTCCCACCAGGCCTCCCAAAGCCATGGCAGCGACGGGGCTCAACGCGTACGCGCGGCCATACAGCCGCCGCTCCGCCCGCGCCCACCACGCTCCGCCAAAGCCCCACCCTTTCATGACGCCGGAGTACCACGGCGACGCCGGCTACCCGCCGCCTTTCCCCCTCGCCGCCAACTACTCCCGCGCCACCTTCCCCGAGCACCACTACCCCGGCCCCCTCCCGCCGCGGCCCTTCTTCCCCGAGCACGTCGCCGCGCCGCGTCACCACGGCCGTCCGCGCGGGCCCGTGTTCGATCCTGAGAAGCTGTACGCGCAGGTGATGCACAGCTTCAACTACAAGCACACGGCGCGAGCGGCCGCGGCCGGGAAGGGCAAGGGAGGAGGACCCGCGACTCGCCGTCTCCTGCCGGCGGCTCCGCCGTGCGGGCCGCGGGGGCAGCGGGCCAGGGGCAGGAGCAAGGTGTACGTGCCGGCCGCGCGTGGCGGAGGGCGGGAGAGGTCGCCGTCGCCGGCGCTCACGAGGCGGAGGGCGTGGCCGGTGCCCCCGCCGGCCTGGGCCTGGCACGGCCGCAGCCGCACCACCGTCATGATCCGCAACATCCCCAACAAGCTCACGTAAGCGGCCAGCTATCCTAGCCACGCTACGTTCTCCATCTCGCCGTGTTCAGTTCGTGCCTGCGTTTTAGCTGATGGATCTTTCGCGTTTTGGTGTGCGCCGTCGCATGCAGCCGCCCCTCGATGATGAAGCTGCTGGACGACCACTGCGCCCGCGTGAACAGGCGGCGCGGCCCCGGCGCCGTGCCCGCCGCGTACGATTTCCTCTACCTGCCCATGGATTTCAGGTGATCCATCTCATGCTCGCCTCGCTCTTCTCTCACGGCTTGACAGGGTGATTTCTTGCCTGCATTCTTTCTTGCGCGGTAGCGTAACACACTAGTCGCACTATCAAATCGACGAAAGCCATCGTTAATCCTCTTCTTTTTCTCTTCTGCGCGTCGTCCTTCGTGTGGTGTAATAGAGGCAAATGAGAGCCAGAAAAATAAGTACCGTAGTTTTTCAAAGTACCTTTTCTTTTGGCGAGACACAGTTTGGCAGAGCACGTACCGATCGACTTGTTTGCTGTGCTTTGGTGATAGTAATAGACAAAATGTTTAGTTGTTCATTTACATCTGTAAAAGCTAGTAGTACTGTCTCCAACAGAGCCCCTGGAAGAGGACAAACAACCAAAGCAAAACAGGGAAATAAACGGCCACCGAGAGCATGCATAACTTTAGTTTGGTCTTGTAGCTTAGCTTGAATGTATTTTCCAGCAGTTCAAAAACTCCACTGTCAAGATCTTCATTCTTGTTGTTGCAACGTGCAAATTTAGCAGGCAGCGCTGCAGCAACAAGGGGTACGCCTTCGTCAACTTCACGACGGCGGAGGCGGCGCGCGGGCTGCACTACGCCCTGCACGGCCGCGGCTGGCACCGCTCGCTCGGCAGCGGCAAGATCATCAACATCGGCGCCGCCTACATGCAGGTAACGAACCTCCTCCGTGCCGTCGATGCATGCATGCATGATGCATGCGATTTGTTCTCTGACGCCGTGCGCCGTTGGTGTTTGCAGGGCAGGCACAGGCTGGTGAGGCACTTTAGCCGGTCCACCTTCGCGTGCCACACCGACGAGTACCTCCCGGCCCTCTTCTCGCCGCCGCGCGACGGCGCCGCCGACCCGCCCCCGACCGAGCCCATGCACCTCGGCCGACGTGTCCCTCCGCGCGTCTCCCCCGCCGTCCAGCCGGCGGCACCGGAGCAGCAGCTGGTGTGGGTGCGTCGAGGCGAGGTCACGAGCTAGCCAGCCACTCCAAGCATGGTCGCGTCAAGTCAAACGATCCAAGTTGCTGCTACGCTCGCGCGCGCGCGCGCTCTGTTGGTTCGCCATTTCCCGGTGGCGTGGCACGGTCAAGTCCCGAGTCCGGCCATGCCTTCCCTGCTTTCTCCTTTGGTGCAACGGCGCGGAGGGGAAGGCTGCTGGAGTTTGGACACTAGCGTGGCAGCTTTATCAAGCTGTAGACTGTTGCCCTGTACTGTCTTCTTTGATCGTGTCGTCTCGTGTAATCCGGGAGTCCCACCCCATCAGTCCATGTACCGTGTGGTTTGTTGGCTCGTGTCGTGTCGTGTTCTTTCTTTCCGTCAAAAGAGTGCCTTATTTGATCAGAACCAGAAGGCCTGCACTGCCAGCACCAGCATAGTTGTCGATAGCATGTGCATGCATGCAGCTCCGTGTACGTGTACCGGCCAGTAGCCAGAATCGCAGCGGTTCTGTGTGTTTGATTTGGTGCTAGTCTTTCTTACGTACAGTTTAAAGAGGACACGGAAAGGCGTTGCTGTTGCACCGAGTAGGGTTGGTGATCTCGTCTGCTCCGTTGCCGGAGAAAGAAACAAGCGTTGTCGTCTTGTTCTGCTGGGGTGGGCGTCCCAGGCGTTCTGGCATCGCCTCGGTGCCTCTGCAATTTGCATTGTCGGTTGTACTACTCCACGGACGCCATGGCATGCATGCATGCATGCGTACCACCAGGATATCCGGTGCATGCATGCACCACGCATCTGTGTGATTTTGTGGCAGGTTTTGAAGGAAGGGGGCAAGCAAAAGCGTGCGTACGTGGGGCAGTTGCCGCTTTTGTGCAAAACAAAGCCTGTCGAAAGCGTGAGACGTGCTGCACAGCGCGGCCGATTCTGGTGCAAGGCTGCCAACGATCGACATCTCCATCTCCTGTACAGTGTACGTACAGGAGGTCGCATGGCCTCGCACCGCACCGCACCGCATGGCTTGCGTTGTCACGGGCTTGCACCATTTTCGGAGTACCAGTGCATGATGGATCACTGCCGGAATATGTTTGTTGTTTTCATCAGGCAAAGGGGGAGGAAAGCACGATGGCTACAGGGAGGGAGCTCGCGCGGCAGCCTTTGGTGGGCCAGACTTCCCCTGATACTCCTCCGTACGATGGGTCAGAGGGGGAGACGGGGTTGGTGCTTCTGTTCTGTGTACTCCCACTTTGGACGAGGCGGTCACGAAATGGCATGGAGCCCTCGCTGTTCCTGCTGCCTGGCCTTGCTCCCCTGCGGTTCAACGATGGGAGGCTGGCAGGCAGGCAGGGCCCGCAAGGCCAAGGGCCGAAGGATGGAAGCACTCGGCTAAACTTCCTAGAGCATCTCTAACAGGCGCGTAACCCCGCGGCACGCTAAAATATTTTTACAACACCGAAATAGTTTTTTTTACGCGTAGCAAGGCGCTCACTTCAGAAGGTGCTTTAAAATATGACGTGTCACTATAGCTCCAACAGGCGCTGCAAAATGCAGCGCGCACGAGCAGATGACGTTTGGCAAATATGAACAACACATATCCATTTGACTACATGATGATCTTTCAAACATTAAACAAGTGTGCAAAATAGAGGTGGAGCAACATAGCATAGTTCAATTGCATGACATAGTTCAAAATCACCCAACCTAGTTCATAACAAATAAAATTTCACACAAACAAATGCCACATCAACAATCATGCCACATCATCTTCCTCCTCTTCTGAAGATGATTCTTCCTGCTCTTCTCCTTTTTCAAGCGTCTCATCGTCATCGGGAGCTCGGACAGTGTTCGCACGACCTCCAACGGCATCATGCCTTCATGTGAGGCACGCCGGAAGCCATGCGTCCACCCATGTCACCCGGAGGTGCTCGCATGCCTCCCATGAGAGACCCAAAACTCATGCCTCACAAGCCTCCCGTGGTAGCTCCAAAGCCACCCATGCCTCCCGTAGATGCTCTCATTCCTTCCAAGCCTCTCATGGTAGCTCCGAAGCCACCCATGCTTCCCGTAGATGCTCCCATGTCTCTCAAGCCTCCCATGATAGCTCCAAACCCACCCATGCCTCCCGTAGATGCTCCCATGCCGCCCACGATAGCTCTGAAACCACCCATGTCCCCCATGCGCACATGGCGCCCATGCCTCCCATGCTTGTTTCCAAGCCTTCCATGGTAGCTCCCATGCCTCCGAGGCCTCCTATGGTAGCTCTCATGCCTCCCATGCCTCCCATGACCATGGATCTTTTTTGGATCAAGACTTCATCGCACGGGAAAGATTGATGTACTCCTTTTGCCTATCATCGAGGGTAGATATGTCCATGAAGAACAAGTACTTCTCCCATTCCAATAATCTAGCTCGCTCCTCCACGGCCAATTTCTTCTCCTCCAATGCCACCTTCCTCTCCTCGGCCGCCACCCTCCTCTCCTCGGATGCCAACCTCCTCTTCTTGGCCACCGCATCTTGGCTCCTTGCCACCATCCTCACCTTGTTTGCTTCCTTTCGTGCCTTCACAATAGCTTCTATAGCATTCTTTAACTCATCATCTCCTCTCTTCTTCTTCTTTTCTTTTACATCTTTCTTACCACCATTTGGTCTTTTTGGCTTGGAGTAGGCAACCGAGTTTGGTGTAGGGCTCCTCTTGCCATCATCACTTGATGCCTCCTCCTCCTCATCATCATCCAAATCAATAGTCGCCTTGCTTTTCTTGCTCTCCTCTTGGTCATCACGGGCCTACCATTTCTCTTCATCCTTTAACACTTCGAAGCAATGGGGCAACACAAATGCTCCCCCTTTCTTGACTTTGCCTTTCTTGGTCATCTTCTCTTCTCCTCGAAATAAGTTTTGTGCAATAGTGAGCTACAAACAAAAGAATAAGTTAGCACTTGAAACACCAAAGAAGAAGCATGAACATGGAACATAAAGAAATGGCACTTACCCTATCTCTATCATTAGTGCCAGTTGGGTTTATCGTGTCAATCGACTTCAATGCCGCCGCCCATCTTTGACAATCTTTCTTGATTGTCGATCACTAGGAGCGAAGAGATCTATCAGTGCGCTCAATTCCATTCTTGTTGTGTGAATCAAAGTGCTCCTTCATCCGGACCCAATATGTATCTCTACTATGGTCCCCTCCAATGTTGGCATCCATAGACACATGCAACCATGCATCGCATAGCAAGATGTCTTCGTCAATTGTGTAGTTGCCCGCTCTTCCTTTCGGTGCATCGATGATACCCTCACCATCCTCATCCTCTTCATACTCATGATCATCTTCATGCACTTCATTGGTTTGAGACCAATGACAATTGTTGGAGCCAACACCCATAGTTGACATATATGTGTCATCATTGAAACTACAAAGTATGTAGAACATAATAAGCTATCAATATGTATACATTTATGTAAAAAGAGGGGGGGGGGTCGAAATCATACCTTGTGGGCATTTCATCAAACACCTTGTGCGCATTGGCCGCCAACGCAACAAATTGCGAGCTCTCCGGCGCTTCGGGCGGCGAAGGCTGATACATCTCCAACGTATCTATAATTTTTGATTGTTCCATGCTATTATATTATCTGTTTTGGATGTTCTATATGCATTAATATGCTATTTTATATTATTTTTGGGACTAACTTATTAACCCAGAGCCCAGTGCCAGTTTCTGTTTTTTTTCCTTGTTTTTGAGTTTTAGAGAAAAGGAATATCAAACGGAGTCCAAACGGAGTAAAACTTCACGATGATTTTTCTTGGACCAAAAGATACACGTGGGACTTGGAAACCAAGGCAGAGGAGTCCCGAGGCGTCTGCAAGGGTGCAGGGCATGCCCCAGGGGGGAGCCCCCTGCCTTGTGGGTCCCGCGGAGCTCCTCCAACCCTAATTCTTGGCCTATAAATTCCCAAATATTCCCAAACCACCAGAAGCATCCATCAAAATACTTTTTCGCCATTGTAACCTTATGTACCCATGAGATACCATCTTGGGACCTTTTGTCGGCACCTTGCCGGAGGGGGATTCGATCACGGAGGGCTTCTACATCAACCCTATTGCCCTTCCGATGAGGCGTGAGTAGTTTACCTCAGACCTACGGGTCCATAGCCAGTAGCTAGATCGCTTCTTCTCTCTCTTTGATCCTCAATACCATGTTCTCCTCGATGTTCATGGAGATATATCCGATGTAATCTTCTTTTGCTGTGTGTTTGTCGAGATCCAATGAATTGTGGATTTATGATCAGATTATCTATGAATATTATTTGAATCTTCTCTGAATTCTTATATGCATGTTTTGATATCTTTGTATTTCTCTTCGAACTATCGGTTTAGTTTGGCTAACTAGATTGGTATTTCTTGCAATGGGAGAGGTGCTTAGTTTTGGGTTCAATCTTGCGGTGTCCTCACCCAGTGACAAAGTAGGGGTAGCGAGGCACGTATTTGTATTGTTGCCAGCAAGGGTAAAAACATGGGGGTTTCATCATATTTCTTGAGTTTATCCCTCTACATCATGTCATCTTACTTAAGGTGTTAATCCATTCTTATGACCTTAATACTCTAGACGCATGCTCGATAGCGGTCGATGTGTGGAGTAATAGCAGTAGATGCAAAATCATGTTGGTCTACTTGACACGAACGTGATGCCTATATTCATAATCATTGCCTTGGATATCGTCATAACTTTGCGCTTTTCTACCAGTTGCTCGACAATAATTTGTTCACCCATCGTATTATTTTCCTTCAAGAGATAAGCCTCTAGTGAAACCTATGGCCCCGGGTCTATTTTCCATCATATATTTTCAGATCTATACATCAAAAATACCAAAAATATCTCGCTGCAATTTATTTACTTTTATTTTACTTTACGTTTTAGAAATCTTTTACATCTATCTCTATCAGATCTCACCTTTGCAAGTGACCATGAAGGGATTGCCAACCCCTTTATTGCGTTGGGTGCAAGTGTTTGATTGTTTGTGTAGGTGCATAGATTGGGGACTTGCTTGTATCTCCTATTGGATTGATACCTTGGTTCTTAACTGAGGGAAATACTTATCTCTACTTTGTTGCATCACCCTTTCCTCTTCAAGGGAAAAACCAACGCAAGCTCAAGGAATAGCAGGAAGAATTTCTGGCGCCGTTGCCGAGGAGATCTACATCAAGCCTACCAAGTACCCATCATAAACTCTCATCTCTTACATTCAATTATTTCCATTTGCCTCTCGTTTTCCTCTCCCCCACCACAAATTATTTTCAGAAAAATACAAAAAGATTTGCTTTTTTATTCGCCCTTCTTCCGTTCGTCTTTTCGTTTGCTTGTGTGCTAGATTGCTTGCTTTGGCATGATGATTCAAGAGAATACCAAGTTATGTGAATTTTCCAACACTAATAATAATGATTTTATTATTACTCCGGCTGCTCCTGGCACTAGTGCGGAATCTTATGAAATTAATGCTACTTTGCTGAATCTTGTTATGAAAAATCAATTTTCCAGCCTTCCTAGTGAAGATGCCACATCCAGAAGAAAGATGTGGATAATCATATTGTTAAATTGAAGCTATTTCCATTCTCACTACGAGATCATGCTAAAACTTGGTTTTCATCTTTGCCTAAAAATTGTATTGATTCATGGAATAAGTGTAAAGATGCTTTTATTTCCAAGTATTTTCCTCCTGCTAAGATCATCTCCCTTAGGAACGATATAATGAATTTTAAGCAACTTGATCATGAACATGTTGCACAATCTTGGGAGAGGATGAAATTGATGATAAGTAATTGCCCTACTCATGGTTTAAGTTTATGAATGATCATACAAATTTTTTATGCCGGATTGAATTTTGCATCTAGAAATCTTTTAGATTCGGCCATGGGAGGTACTTTTATGGAAATCACATTAGAAGAAGCTACTAAACTCCTAGATAATATCATGGCTAATTACTCTCAATGGCATACCAAAAGATCCTCTACTAGTAAAAAAGTGCATGCAATTGAAGAAATTAATGTTTTCAGTGGAAAGATGGATGAGCTTATGAAATTGTTTGCTAGTAAGAGTGCTCCTATTGATCCTAATGATATGCCTTTGTCCGCTTTGATTGAGAATAATAATGAATCTATGGATGTGAATTTTTTTGGTAGGAACAATTTTGGAAATAACGCGTATAGAGGTAATCTCAACCCTAGGCCGTTTTCTAGTAATTCCTCTAATAATTATGGTAATTACTACAACAATTCTTATGGAAATTTTAATAATATGCTCTCTTATCTTGAGAACAATATTAAAGAATTTATTAGTTCTCAGTAGAATTTTAATTAATTCTCAAAAGAATTTCAATGCTATGGTTGAGGAAAAATTGCTTAAGATTGATGATTTGGCTAGGAACATGGATATAATTTCTCTTGAGATTGGTTCTTTGAAAATTAGATCTATTCCACCCAAGCATGATATTAATGATTCTTTAAAAGCTATGAGAATTTCTATTGATGAATGTAAAGAAAGAACCGCTAGGATGCGTGCTAAGCGAGATTGGTTTGTAAAAGCGTTTTATTCCATTTCTCGTGATAATAATGATGAAGATCTTAAAGTGATTGATGCGACTCCTATTGAATATTTGTTTTCTAATATAAATGTTGATAAAGATAGGACTGGATATGAGTCAACTTTAGCTAGAAGGCACCCGATGATTCAGAGTTTATAGATCTTGATGCAAAATTTGATAAAAGTGGGATCGGAGAGGTCAAAATTTTAAGTAGCAATGAACCCACTCTTTTGGATTTCAAGGATTTTAATTATGATAATTGTTCTTTGATAGATTGTATTTCCTTGTTGCAATCCATGTTGAATTCTCCTCATGCTTATAATCAAAATAAAGCTTTTACTAAACATATTGTTGATGCTATGTTGAAATCTTTTGAAGAAAAACTTGAGTTGGAAGTTTCTATCCCTAGAAAGCTTTATGATGAGTGGGAACCTACAATTAAGATTAAAATTAAGGATTATGAGTGCCATGCTTTGTGTGATTTGGGTGCTAGCGTTTCCACTATTTTGAAAAATTTATGTGATGTGCTAGGTTTCCGTGAATTTAATGATTGTTGTTTAAATTTGCATCTTGCGGATTCCACTATTAAAAAATCTATGGGAAGAATTGCTACTTCTTGAGCTTGTGTTGGTTTTTCCCTTGAAGAGGAAAGGGTGATGCCGAAAAGTAGAGATAGGTATTTCCCTGAGTTTGAGAACCAAGGTATCAATCCAGTAGGAGACAACGCACAAATCACCGAATACCTGCACAAACAATCAAACAAACTTGCACCCAACGCGATAAAGTGGTTCTCAATCCCTTCACGGTTACTTGCAAAAGTGAGAACTCATAAAGATAGATAAACGATAAAGTAAATATTTTTGGTATTTTTAGTTTATAGATCCAAAAGTAAAAGATTGCAAGAATAGTAGATCGGAAACTAATATTGTAGATCGGAAACTTGTATGATGGAAAATAGACCCGGGGGCCATAGGTTTCAATTGTGGCTTCTCTCAAGATAGCAAATAATACGGTGGGTGAACAAATTACTGCCGAGCAATTGATAGAAAAGCGCAAAGTTATGACGATATCTAAGGCAATGATCATGAATATAGGAAACATGTCCATGTCAAGTAGATCGAAACGATTCTGCATCTACTACTATTACTCCACACATCGACCGCTATCCAGCATGCATCTAGAGTATTAAGTTCATAAAGAATGGAGTAACGCATTAAGTAAGATGACATGATGTAAAGGAATTAACTCAAGCAATATGATGAAAACCCCATCTTTTTATCCTCAGTGGCAACAGTACAATACATGCCTTGCTGCCCCTACTGTCACTGGGAAAGGACACCGCAAGATTGAACCCAAAGCTAAGCACTTCTCCCATTGCAAGAAAAACCAATCTAGTTGCTCAAACCAAACAGATAGTTCAAAGAGAATTGCAAAGATATCAAATCATGCATATAAGAACTCAGAGAAGATTCAAATAATATTCATAGATAAGCTGATAAAAAATCCACAATTCATCGGATCTCGGCAAACACACCGCAAAAAAGTATTACATCAAATAGATCTCCGAGAACATCGAGGAGAACATGGTATTGAGAATCAAAGAGAGAGAATAAGCCATCTAGCTATTAGATATGGACTCGTAGGTCTGTGCTAAACTACTCACGCTTCATCAGAAGGGCAATAGAGTTGATGTAGAAGCCCTCCATGATCGAATCCCCCTCCGGCAGGGTGCCGGAAAAGGTCCCTATATGGGATCTCAAGGGTACAGAAGGTTGCGGCGGCAGAAAAGTGTTTTCGTGGATGCTTTTGTTGGTTTGGGGATATATGGGAATATATAGGTGAAATAATTAGGTCAGGAGGGTCACGGGGGCCCACAAGGGTGGGGGCATGTCCTACCCCCCTGGGAGCGCCTTCCGTCCTTGAAGCCGCTTCGTGGCTCCTCCGACTTCATTTCCAAGTCTCCTGGTTGTCTTCTGGTCCAAGAAAAATCATCGCAAAGGTTTCATTCCGTTTGGACTCCGTTTGGTATTCCTTTTCAGCGAAACTCAAAAACAATTAAAAAACATGAACTGACACTTGCTCTAGGTTAATAGGTTAGTCCCAAAAGTATTATAAAATAGCATATTAATGCATATAAAACATCCAAAACAGATAATATAATAGCATGGAGTAATAAAAAATTATAGGTACATTGGAGACGTATCAAACATCCCCAAGCTTAATTCCTGCTCGTCCTCGAGTAGGTAAATGATAAAAACAAATTTTTTGATGTGGAATGCTACCTAACATATTTATCCATGTCATTTTCTGTATTGTGGCATGAATGTTCTGATCCATAAGATTCAAAACAAAATTTTAATATTGACATAAAAACAATAATACTTCAAGCATACTAACAAGGAAATTATGTATTCTCAAAATAACATTGCCAAAGAAAGCTTATCCCTACAAAATCATATAGTCTAGCTATGCTCCATCTTCATCTAGCTATGCTCCATCTTCATCACAGAAATCATTTAAATCATGCACAACCCCGATTACAAGCCAAGCAATTGTTTCATACTTTTGATGTTCTCAAACTTTTTCAACTTTCACGCAATACATGAGCGTGAGCCATGGACATAGCACTATAGGTGGAATAGAATATGGTGGTTGTGGAGAAGACAAAAAGAAGGAGATAGTCTCACACCAACTAGGCATATTAACGGGCTATGGAGATGCCCATCAATAGATATCAATGTGAGTGAGTAGGGATTGCCATGCAACGAATGCACTAGAGCTATAAGTTTATGGAAGCTCAAAAGAAAACTAAGTGGTGTGCATCCAACTCGCTTGCTCACGAAGACCTAGGGCAATTTGAGGAATCCCATCATTGGAATATACAAGCCAAGTTCTATAATGAAAAATTCCCACTAGCATATGAAAGTTACATCATAGGAGACTCTCTATCATGAAGATCATAGTGCTACTTTGAAGCACAAGTGTGGAAAAAGGATAGTAACATTGCCCCTTCTCTTTTTTTTTTCTATTTGGGCCTTTCTAAATTTTTTGGCCTCTTTTTTTATTTTATTTTATTTTTCGTCCAGGGTCTCATCCCGACCTATGGGGGAATCATAGTCTCCATCATGCTTTCCTCACTGGTACAATACTCTAATAGTGAAGATCATCACACTTTTATTTACTTACAACTCAAGAATTACAACTTGATACTTAGAACTAAATATGACTCTATATGAATGCCTCTGGCAGTGTACCAGGATGTGCAATGAATCAAGAGTGACATGTATGAAATAATCATGAAAGGTAGCTTTGCCACAAATACGATGTAAACTACATGATCATGCAAAGCAATATGACAATGATGAGGCGTGCCATAATAAACGAGACGGTGGAAAGTTGCATGGCAATATATCTCGGAATGGCTATGAAAATGCCATAATAGGTAGGTATGGTGGCTATTTTGAGGAACGTATATGGTGGGTGTATGGTACCGATGAAAGTTGCGCGGTACTGGAGACGCTAGCAATGGTGGAAGGGTGAGAGTGCGTATAATCCATGGACTCAACATTAGTCATAAAGAGCTCACATACTTACTGCAAAAATCTATTAGTTATCGAAACGAAGTATTACGTGCATGCTCCTAGGGGATATATTGGTAGGAAAAGACCATCGCTCATCCCCGACCGCCACTCATAAGGAAGACAACCAAAAAATAAATCATGCTCCGACTTCATCGCATAACGGTTCGCCATACTTGCATGCTGCGGGAATCAAAAACTTTAACACAAGTATTTCTAAAATTCACAATTACTCACTAGCATGACTCTAATATGACCATCTTCATATCTCAAAAAAATCATAAAGAATCAAACTTCTCATAGTACTCAATGCACTTTATATGAAAGTTTTTATTATATCTCTCTTGGATGCCTATCATATTAGGACTAAATTTATAACCAAAGCAAATTACCATGCTGTTTAAAGACTCTCAAAATAATATAAGTGAAGCATGAGAGTTCATCAATTTCTATAAAATAAAACCACCGCCGTGCTCTAAAAAGATATAAGTGAAGCACTAGAGCAAAATTGCCTAGCTCAAAAGATATAAGTGAAGGACATAGAGTATTCTAATAAATCACGATTCATGCGTGTCCCTCTCAAAAGTGTGTACAATAAGGATGATTGTGGCAAACTAAAAAGCAAAGACTCAAATCATACAATACGCTCCAAGAAAAATACATATCATGTGGTGAATAAAAATATAGCCTCAAGAAAAGTTACCGATATATGAAGACGAAAGAGGGGATGCCTTCTGGGGCATCCCCAAGCTTAGGCTCTTGGTTGTCCTTGAATATTAACTTGGGATGCCTTGGGCATCCCAAAGCTAAGGCTCTTGCCACTCCTTATTCCATAGTCCATCAAATCCTTACCCAAAACTTGAAAACTTCACAACACAAAACTCAACAGAATCTCATAAGCCCCGTTAGTATAAGAAAATAAATCACCACTTTATGGTACTATTGTGAAGTCATTCTTTATTTATATAGGTGTAATATATACTGTATTCCAACTTTCCATGGTTCATCCCCCCCTCCCGATACTACCCATAGATTCATCAAAATAAGCAAACAACACATAGAAAACAGAATCTGTCAAAAACAGAACATTGTGTAGCAATCTGTAACTCTCGAGTACTTCTCTAACTCCAAAAATTCTGAAAAATTAGGAAAACCTGGGAAATTTGTGTACCAATCCAGTGCCAAAAGAATCAGATCAAAAGCACGCTTTTATGATTATGAAAATTATTTTCTGGGGCACAAAAGTTTCTGTTTCTCAACAAGATTAAAACAACTATCACCGTAAGCTATCCCAAAGGTCTTACTTGGCACAAACACTAATTGAAACACATAACCACATCTAACCAGAGGCTAGATGAATCTATTATGAGAGCTACTTATGGATTATATACCAAAGATGATAACTCCTAGATTTATGTTTTATGCCTAGCTAGGGGTGTTAAACAATATCGCTTGTTGGTGTAAGTGCATCTAGTGCCCCTTAGTGATTTTTGTGTATTGAAGACTTATAGGTTAAGGGACTAATATGTTTGTGAGTGTACACAGGCTCTATAAGTCGATGAGGAGTTAGATATTTATGACGAATGTCGACCCCTAAAAATGAATGTCTTCAGCTGAATACTTTGGTTCTCCTGAAGACTTTGAAAGTGAAGAAATTGGTGTGACCTTGAAGACTTGGATATTCATGCGAGGATTATGAAGCGTGAAAACTTTTGTTTTCATAGTTTCATTTTCTCTTTCTTGAGTCATAGGAAACACCGTACTGTTAAAGGGGGTCGAGGTAATACTAAGGAAACTAATTTCCAAGTGATGCTCATCTCAAAATCCTACACCTACCCAATCATTTCGAGTAAAGCCATTGGAAACCTCATATCAGTTCAGTCAATTTCTTCAGTGACAAAGATGAAGATGTTCTGGTCTCTGAGGAATTTGTTCTGACTGAGGAGTTAGAAATTCACCAGTGCGGATTGCCTACACAGAGAGGAACATGATAACCCTGAGGAATTCGAACCTCAAATCCGACCGTTGCTGTGCTACGCACCAGCTATCCAAAATATCCTACCACCTAACGGTCATATAATTGAAGGTCATTTATGTCTTATCATGTCGGGCTACTCCCTAGGCTATAAATAGCCGCCCCCTACAACCACTAGCTGGTTGGCTGCTCTGAGAAAAACTGACACTTGTCAATTGAGAGCATCCCATCCTCCGAGGACTTTGAGTGAAAATCATCAAGTGAGGAAAACCCAAATCCCAAACCCAAACACCTACAAACCCAAAGTGATTGAACATCATTGAAGAGATTGTTCCTGTGTGGAACCGATGCTTGTTACCTTTGAGGACTGTGTATCCTCCAGACGGTTAGGCGTCATGGTCTAAGCATCCAAGAGGAATTGTGCATCGCCGAGTGACCAAGTCTGTGAAGGTTTGGAAGTCACCTGTGAAGACTTACCACAAGTGTTGTGTGATCTTAGCTCAAGGAGAATACGGTGAGGACTGTGTGTCCGGGACTGTGTGTCCTCGAGTTTAAATACCCAGTCGCTCCAACCAGACGTACAACTGTCACATCAGTTGGAACTGGTCTACCAAATCATTCTCTTCACCAAGCCTACTGGTTCTATTTCCTCAACCCTTTCATTTCCTCATTCATGTGTTGATGAACCTGATCATTACTATTTGAAGACTTTGACTGAAGACTTTATCTATTTCCTCAATCCAATTTCTTCAGTCACATTATCTTCAGCCTGCTTATCCTGTGTTTACGCTTCCTGTACTTTGTGTTTGTCTTTCATTTCATCATGATGACTATGCTATTGCTCTGTTATGCTTATACCTAAGTACTTATTCCGCTGCTTGTAGTTCGTGACTTAGGAATTTCCTCACCCTGAAATTCCTCTGCCATGAATTTGTATAAATCGCCTATTCACCCCCCCAGTCGACTTAACACACTTTCAATTGGTATCAAAGCGAGGTACTCCCTTGTTCTGTGTGATTTTGGTTTAACCGCCTGGAATTTTAGTTATGTCGACTGCAAGTATGATCAAGGCCTCGGCTCGGTGTCCTACCTTCGATGGAACGGACTACCCCTACTGGAAGAACAAGACGTGCATGCATCTTGAGGCAATTGATAATGATCTCTGGTATGTTGTGGAAAATGGTGTTCCCTCAGTCTCTCCGACTGTGAATGCTACTGATGTGAAGAGATTCAAGCACTCGATTCTCAAGTGAAGAATATCATATGTGGCCATCTGAGCAAAGGACAATACGACAGAGTGAGTGCTTTGGAAACTGCTAAGCTGATTTGGGACAGGCTGTCCAAGGTCAACGAAGGAGTCTCCACTCAACGTGACTCCCGAGTTGATGTTCTTCGCAATCTCTTCAACCGCTTCAAAAGACTCGATAACGAAAATGTTCAGCAAACCTCCGATCGCCTCACTGACATCTCAAATGAGCTTCAAGCAGTTGGTGCCACTGACATCACTGACCATGAGGTGGTGAAGAAATTGCTGAGATCACTTGATTCCTCATTCGATACTCTTGCGCTGATGATTCAAGAGCGAGCTGATTACAAGTCACTTGATCCCGCTTATATCCTTGAGAGGCTAAATACTCATGAGTTCCAGCTTGCTGAGAAGAGAGATCTCTATGGACCGAGCTACGGAAGATCATGTGCACTGAAGGCCAAGGCATTATCTGAGTCTGAAGGTGAAGATTCTGGTAGCAACCTTGGTGATCTTGAAGAACTGAGCCAGGAGCTAGCAATGCTCGTGAGGAAATTCCAAAATTTCTCTCGCCGCAGTCGCTTCGGAAAGTCTTCAAGGAGTGATGATTCCTCGTCCCGTGACTACAAAAAGAGAACTTGCCACAAATGCAAGAAACCTGGTCACTACATGTCTGATTGCCCTCTATGGGAAAATGAATCAAAGAAGAAGTAGTACAAAGATGATGATTCTGATGACTCAAAGAAGAAGAAGAAATCTTCAAAGTCTTCATCATCAAAATCTTCAAAGTCTTCATCTCACAAGAAGAGAAGTTCCAAGAAGGCCCAGGCATTCATTGGCAAGGAAATTGACTCTGAAGCTGAATCTGAGGAAAATGTGGAAGAGGAGGAATCTGAGGAGTCAGACTCTGGTGTGGTGAGCTTAGCCCTTGCTACTGCTTATGTCAGCAAGTCCATCTTCAACACTGAAGAAAATGACCTCCCCAACTCTGCTGACAAGAGCGTCAATGACTATGCTCCCACCTACCGCTTCATGGCAAAAGGTGCCAAGGTACTCAAACATTCCCCCTTTGACTCCAGTGAGGATGAATCTGATGACAATCTCAAGCCGAGCTATTCCAAACTTGCTAAAATTGCTGTTAAACAACAGAAGGCTTCGGAAAAGATTCAAAATCTACTAGACAAAAGTGATGCCCTGTTGGGTAAGGAATTGAGTCGAACTAAGAATCTGACTAATAATCTTCAGAGACTTCAGTCTAGGTTTTACAACCTTCAAAATCATCATAACACTCTCTTAATTGATCATGCGAAGCTTTCTTATGAATTTCTTTAGAGAAAGCAAGATCTTGAGAAGTTAAAAGTGAGTTATGAAGATCTTCAGAAGGAAAACGATTCATTGCTTGCTCAATAGATCAGTTCCGCTCAGGAAGAATTTGTTCCACCATGTCTGAAATACATTGAGCATGAATCTGCTAATTCTTCACCTGAATGTTCAAATGCTTCTATTACTGCAAATTCTTCAAATATATCTGCGGTCACAAATTCCTCATCTGAGGATACCATAAGTATCACTAATGATAATGCAGGGCTGAAGGAATTGTATGTGACAGACATTTACAATAGCCACAAAGGGCATCAGACTCTTTGTGATGTGCTCAAAAAGCAGATTTTGAACAGGAACCCTAGGAAAGAGGGTATTGCATTTGAGAGGAAACTCAATGCTGATGGGACCTACTGGAAACCTGAGCAGTATCCCAAAACCTCATGGGTTGCTGCGTAAGGACCTCCTGTAGATCCATGCACTCTATCTGGCTTTACTTGTGATTCTTCATATTCCTCTGATGAGTCATTTGACTCCAACTATAAATTGTTCAAGAATCAGAATGGTGAAGATTTGCTCGATATGTTGGAACTAACTGGAGGAACGGACCCCCTATGAAGAAAATCTGGGTTCCCAAAAGGTGCCTTGAAAATCTTCAGGTGAATGTCATCATGACACCACCCGTGAAGAATAGGAACCCCAGATCAAATTCTTCATATGGACCAAATTCTTCATCTGGATCAAAATCGTCATATGAACATCATCGTGCCAACTCTTCTGTTTTGCAGGGAAAGTCTAAAGGCTATGAATATGTGCATCATTCTTCAAACCATTATGTACATAAGTCCTCGAAGAATTTCTCTGCTTATTCATATGGTTATCCTAACTACTCTTCTATTAAACGAAGTGCACTGGCTTCAATGCCATCTTTTTCTTATGGAGCTCGCAGAATGATGAACTCTTTGCCAGCCACCAGATGTGTGTGGTGAAGAAAAAGAACTAATCTCTTATGCAGGGTCAGGTCTCCAGACGAACTTAATCGTCTGAAGAATTTGCTGGAGACCTGAATATGCTTGAATGGGCGCAAGCTAATCATGAAGAAATGAATCACTCATTTCTCTCGTCCTCTTATTGCTATATCTGTTACTGTTGATGAAATTGATATCATATTCTTCACTGATGAAGTATATGAGTTCGTAAGTTGTACTATTTCATCTGCAGGATAAACAACCTAAAGCTACCGAGTGGGTCCTCGACAGTGGATGTACAAATCATATGACCAATGACAGGAACTTGTTGATGGACACTGATTTGTCACCATCTCATCTGAAGCATATCACCTACGCTGATAAAGGCAAAAGCAAGGTATTGGGTCTAGGTAAGGTTGCGATCTCAAAGGATAGACACATCGACAAAGTCATGCTTGTCGAGTCCTTAGGATTCAACCTCATGGCTGTCTTAATGCTTTGTGATCTTGATACGGTTGTCGTCTTTAGGAAATATCGCTGCATTGTGCTAATGGAATCTGACAATTCCAAAGTCTTCGAAGGCTTTAGGAAAGGAGACTTGTATATTATTGATTTCTCTGCAGGACCACAGCCTACCACTTGTCTACTTGCACAAGATTCAGAATGCTGGCTATGTCATCGACGACTTGGTCATGCTGGGATGAGGAACTTGCATACACTCGCGAAGAAGAAGCTTGTCATTAGCATCGAGGGTGTAAAATTCCTCAAAGATCATCTTTGTGGGGCTTGTGAGGCTGGAAAGATCACCAGGGCCAAGCATCCTTCGAAGACTATCATGACCACTTCTCATCCCTTTGAATTACTTCATATGGATCTCTTTGGCCCTACTCATTATGCCACGTTCTCTATTTCTGCATCATTATATTGCTTTGTCATAGTTGATGATTATTCTCGTTACACATGGGTGCATATCATCACTTACAAAAATGAAGTGCAGGAAGTCTTCAAACGATTTTCCTCAAGAGCTTCTACTAACTTCGGTGTGAAGATCAAGCATATCAGGAGTGATAATGAAACTGAGTTCAAGAACACTGGACTCGATGAATATCTTGATATACTTGGTATTACTCACGAGTTATCTACTCTCTATAATCCTCAGCAGAATGGCATCATGGAGCGCAAGAACAAAACTCTTATTGAGATGGCTCGCACCATGCTTGATGAATACAAGACACCACAACGATTTTGGCCTGAAGCTATTGATAATGCATGCCACATCATTAACAGGGTATATCTTCACAAATTCTTCAAAAAGACCTCATATGAACTCCTCACTGATAAGAAACCCAATGTAAGTTATTTCAAAGTCTTCGGTGCTAAATGCTGGATTAGAGATCCTCACCATCACTCTAAATTTGCACCAAAAGCACATGAGGGTTTTATGCTTGGTTATGGAAAGGATTGGCACACCTACAGAGTCTTCAACATCAATCATCACAAGATTGTTGAAACTGTAGATGTGCGGTTTGATGAAACTAATGGCTCGCAAAGAGAGCACCTACATCCTGTGCTAGATGAAATGTCACCTGAGGAATCCATGAAGCTGAAAGCTACTGAGGATATCATCCCTACCGAAGAATCTACTGAAGAAGTCATTCCGGATCGTGAAGAAAATCACACTGGTGCTGCTGAAGAAAATGGTCCTGAAGACATTGTTGGGCCTAAGCAAATTTGTCAACCTACACATCCTCTCGTTGCAAACGAAGTGCAGATCAAGAAAATCATTGATGACATCAGCGCACCAGGTCCTCTCACACGCTCAAAAGCTTCACACTTATCTAACTTTTGTGGGCAATTTGCATTTGTCTCTATCACAGATCCCACTGAAGTTGATGAAGCATTCATGGAATCTGAGTGTTACAAGCCATGCAAGACGAATTGCACCAATTCAAGCTCAACAATGTGTGGGAGCTTGTCAAGCGACCAGACCCACGCAAGCACAACATCATCGGTACCAAATGGATCTACCGCAACAAACAAGATGAAAATGACCTTGTGGTAAGGAATAAGGCTCGTCTCATAGCTCAATGCTACACACAGGTTGAAGGAATTGATTTCAATGAAACTTTTGCACCTATTGCTAGACTTGAAGCTATTCGCATATTGCTTTCTTACGCTAACCAGCATAATATCATCTTACATCAAATGGATGTGAAAAGTGCATTCCTCAATGGTAAGCTTAAGGAAGAAGTATATGTTGCTCAACCACTAGGTTTTGAGGATCCAAAATTTCCAGATCATGTCTACAGACTCAACAAGGACCTCTATGGCCTCAAACAAGCACCTCGGGCGTGGTATGACACACTGAAGGAATTCCTCATGAAGAAAGGCTTCAAATGCGGATCACTTGACCCAACTCTTTTCACCAAAGCATATGATGGTGAATTATTTGTGTGCCAGATATATGTTGATGATATTATCTTTGGCTGTACTAACCAACGTTATAGTGACGAATTTGCCTATACAATGAGTGAGTAATATCAAATGTCTATGATGGGGGAGTTGAAGTTCTTCTTAGGTCTTCAAATTTGTCAACAACACAATGGCAAATTCATATCTCAGGGGAAATACCTCAAGGATGTATTGAGGAAATTCGGCATGCAAGATTGCAAAGGCGTCAAAATCCCTATGCCCACAAATGGCCATCTATGCATCGATGAAAATGGTAAAGACTTCGATCAAAAGGTATACCACTCCATGATTGGCTCTTTATTGTACGTATGTGCATCTAGGCCGGATATTATGCTTAGTGTTTTCATGTGTTCCCGATTTCAAGCTACACCGAAGCATATTCTTCGATATCTAGCTCACACACCAACACCTGGATTATGGTATCCCAAGGGATCTTCCTTTGATCTCATTGGATATTAAGACTCTGACTATGCTGGTGATCAGGTGGACTGAAAGTCAATGTCAGGCACATGTCATTTCCTCGGACAATCCTTGGTATGTTGGTCCTCGAAGAAGCAGAACTGTCTATCACTCTCCACTGCCAAAGGTGAGTACATTGCTGTTGGATCTTGCTGTGCTCAATTGCTATGGATGAAGCAAACACTCAAGGACTATGGCATTAATGTGAAGAATGTGCAACTCTACTCTAACAATGAGAGTGCTATCAAGATTGCTCACAACCCAGTATAGCACTCGAAGACAAAGCACATCCAGATTTGTCATAATTTTCTTCGTGACCATGTGTTGAAGGGCGACATCTCCATCGATCATGCAAATATTGAAGACCAACTGGCCGATATCTTTACAAATCCCTTGGATGAGAAGAGATTTAGCAAGTTGCAGTGTGAGCTAAATATCTTAGAATCTTCGAATGTTCTTTGAAAAAGGACACACATCCTAAAACTTGTGCAAACTTGATGACTTAGATGTGCAACACATGAAGTAATGTTTTTCTTCAATTAATGAAGACTAACCCTCTAACTGTGAAGAAATTATTGAAGAATTTGATTCTCAGAACCCTATGACAATTGTACGCGGTGTCTGAAATCATCATTCTTATACGGTCGGTTACACCACCAACCAAAGTTGGAAATCTTCAATTTGAGTTTTTCTTCATTTTTAAAATTCCTCATTGTTTCAATTTCTTCAACTTTGCATTGTCTTCACTCTTTCCGTCGTTGTTCTTCACTGACTATATATTTACTTGGGTTCTATGTCCTATACAGCATTCACTTATTGCTAATTCTTCAAGTTGCCTTTTCTGCTAAGTGAATGTGATCGGACCCTTTCCCCCTTGTAAGTGCATCTAGTGCCCCTTAGTGATTTTGGTGTATTGAAGACTTATAGGTTAAGGGACTAATGTGTTTGTGAGTGTACACAGGCTCTATAAGTCAATGAGGAGTTTGATATTTATAGTGAAAGTCGACCCCTAAAAATGAATGTCTTCGACTGAAGACTTTGGTTCTCCTGAAGACTTTGAAAGTGAAGAAATTGGTGTGACCTTGAAGAGTTGGATATTTATGCGAGGAATATGAAGCATGAAGACTTTTGTTTTCTTAGTTTCATTTTCTCTTTCTTGAGTCATAAGAAACACCGTACTGTTAAAGGGGGTCAAGGTAATACTAAGGAAACTGATTTCCAAGTGATGCCCATCTCAAAATCCTACACCTACCCAATCCTTTGAGTGAAGCCATTGGAAATCTCATATCAGTTCGTTCAATTTCTTTAGTGACAGAGAGGAAGATCTTCTGGTCTCTGAGGAATTTTTTCTGACTGAGGAGTTAGGAATTCGCAAGTGCGAATTGCCTACACAGTGAGGAAAATGATAGCCCTGAGGAATTTGAACCTCAAATCCGACCATTGTTGTGCCACGCGCCAGCTGTTCCAAAATATCCTACCACCTAACGGTCATATCAGCCAAGGGCATTTATGTCTTATCATGTCGGGCTGCTCCCTAGGCTATAAATAGCCTCCCCCCATAACCACTAGCTGGTTGGCTGCTCCGAGAGAAACTGGCACTTGTCATTTGAGAGCATCCCATCCTCCGAGGACTTTGAGAGAAAATCATCAAGTGAGGAAAACCCAAATCCCAAACCCAAACCTAAAAACCCCAAAGTGATTGAGCATCACTGAAGAGATTGTTCCTGTGTGGAACCGACGCTTTTTTACCTTTGAGGATTGTGTATCCTCCAGACGGTTAGGCGTCATGGTCTGAGCATCCAAGAGGAATTGTGGATTGCCGAGTGACCAAGTCTGTGAAGGTTTGGAAGTCACCTGTGAAGACTTACCACTACTGTTGGGCGAGGTCTGTGTGATCTTAGCTCAAGGAGAATACAGTGAGGACTGTGTGTCCGGGACTGTGTGTCGTCGAGTTTAAATACTCAGCCGCTCCAACCAGACGTACAACTGTCACAACAGATGGAACTGGTCTACCAAATCATTGTCTTCACCAAGCCTACTAGTTCTATTTCCTCAACCCTTTCAGTTCCTCAGTTATGTGTTGATGTACCTGATCATTACTGTTTGAAGACTTTGACTAAAGGCTTTCTCTAATTCCTCAATCCTATTTCTTCAGTCTGTTCTGTCTTCATCCTGCTTATCCTGTGTTCACGCTTTATGTACTCTGTGTTTGTCTTTCATTTCATCATGATGACTATGCTGTTGCTCTGTTATGCTTATACCTGAGTACTTATTTTGCTGCAAGTAGTTCTTCGCTTAGGAATTTCCTCACCCTGAAATTCCTCAGTGAAGAATTCATAAAAATCACCTATTCACCCCCCTCTAGTCGACGTAACGCACTTTCAATTGGTATCAGAGCAAGGTACTCCCTTGTTTTGTGTGATTTTGGTTTAACTGCCTAGAGTTTTAGTTATGCCGACTTTAGGTATGATCAAGGTCTCGGCTGGGTGTCCTACCTTTGATGGGATGGACTACCCCTACTAGAAGAACAAGATGCGTATGCATCTTGAGGCAGTTGATAAGGATCTCGGGTATGTTGTGGAAAATGGAGTTCCCTCAATCACTCCGTCTGTGAATGCTGCTGATGTGAAGAGATTCAAGCAACTCGATTCTCAAGCGAAGAAAACCATATGTGGCCATCTGAGCAAAGGACAGTACGGCAGAGTGAGTGCCCTGGAAACTGCCAAGCTGATTTGGGATAGGCTGTCCAAGGTCAACGAAGGAGTCTCAACTCAACATGACTCCCGAGTTGATGTTCTTCACAATCTCTTCAATCGCTTCAAAAGACTCGACAACAAAAATGGTCAGCAAACCTTCGATCACCTCACTGACATCTCGAATGAGCTTCAAGCACTTGGTGCCACTGACATCACCGACCATGAGGTGGTGAAGAAATTGCTGAGATCACTTGATACCTCATTTGATACCCTCGCACTGATGATTCAAGAAAGAGCTGATTACAAGTCACTTGATCCCGCTGATATCCTTGAGAGGCTAAATACTCATGAGTTCCAGCTTACTGAGAAGAGAGATGTCTATGGACCGAGCTACGGAAGATCATGTGCACTGAAGGCCAAGGCATTATCTGAGTACAAAGTTGAGAATTTTGGTAGCAGCCTTGGTGGTCCTGAAGTACTAAGCCAGGAGCTATTGCTAGACTTGAGGCTATTCACATATTGCTTGCTTATGCTAACCATCATAATATCATCTTACATGAAATGGATGTGAAAAGTACATTCCTCAATGGTAAGCTTGAGGAAGAAGTATATGTTGCTCAACCACCAGGTTTCGAGGATCCAAAATTTCCAGATCATGTCTACAGACTCAACAAGGCCCTCTATGGCCTCAAGCAAGCACCTCGGGCGTGGTATGACAGACTGAAGGAATTCCTCGTGAAGAAAGGCTTCAAACCCGGTTCACTTGACCCAACTCTTTTCACCAAAACATATGATGATGAATTATTCGTGTGCCAAATATATGTTGATGATAGTATCTTTGGCTGTACTAACCAACATTACAGTGATGAATTTGCCTATATGATGAGTGAATAATATCAAATGTCTATGATGGGAGAATTGAAATTATTCTTCGGTCTTCAGATCCGTCAACAATACAATGACATATTCATATCTCAGGAGAAATATCTCAAGGATGTGTTGAGGAAATTCGGCATGTAAGATTGCAAAGGTGTCAAAATCCCTATGCCCACTAATGGCCATCTATGCATTGATGAAAATGGTAAAGACTTCGGTCAAAAGGTATACCGCTCCATGATTGGCTCTTTATTGTATCTATGTGCATCTAGGCCGGATATTATGCTTAGTGTTTGCATGCATGCCCGATTTCAAGCTACACCGAAGGAATCACACCATAAGGCTGTGAAGCATATTCTTCGATATCTTTCTCACACACCAACACTTGGATTATGGTATCCCAAGGTCTCTTCCTTTGATCTCATTAGATATTAACACTCTGACTATGCTGGTGATCGGGTGGACTGAAAGTCAACATCAAGCACATGTCATTTCCTCGGACGATCCTTGGTATGTTGGTCCTCGAAGAAGCAGAACTGTCTATCACTCTCCACTGCCGAAGCTGAGTACATTGCTGTTGGATCTTGCTGTGCTCAATTGCTATGGATGAAGCAAACACTCAAGGACTATGGCATTAATGTGAAGAATGTGCAACTCTACTGCGACAATGAGAGTGCTATCAAGATTGCTCACAACCCAGTTTAGCACTCGAAGACAAAGCACATCCAGATTCGTCATAATTTTCTTCGTGACCATGTGTTGAAGGGAGACATCTCCATCGATCATGCAAATACTGAAGACCAGCTGGCCAATTACCTCACAAAGCCCTTGGATGAGAAGAGATTTAGCAAGTTGCAGTGTGAGCTAAATATTCTAGAATCTTCGAATGTTTTTTGAAAAGGACACACATCCTAACACTTATGCTGACTTGATGACTTAGATGTGCAACACACGAAGTAACATTTTTCTTCAATCAATGAAGACTAACCCTCTAAGTGTGAAGAAATTAATGAAGAAATTGATTCTCAGAACCCTACCGACAATTGTACGTGGTGTCTGAAATCAGCTTTCATATACGGTGGGTTACGCCACCAACCAAAGTTGAAAATCTTCAATTTGAGTTTTTATTCATTTTTGAAATTCCTCAGTTTTTCAAATTCTTCAACTTTGCATTGTCTTCACTCTATCCGTTATTGTTCTTCATTGACTATATATATATATATATATATATATATATATATATATATATATATATATATATATATATATATATATATATATATATATATATATATATATATATGAGTTTATGTCCTCTACATCATTCACTTATTGCTAATTCTTCAAGTTGATTTTTCTGCTAAGTGAATGTGATCGGACCCTTTCCCCCTCTATGCTAAACTCAACCCACTCTGTTCACAAATTCTTCATGTGCGTTCTATTTTAAACTCGTTCAAATTCTTCACTATGTCCTTGCCAGCTGAAGAAAATTGCGAACGACACATTAAAATATTCTTATCTGAATTTTCGGCTTTTGCCGCTCAAACCATTACACATTCCATGATATACTTATCTATTCACCCACGATCTCACATGATCGCCACTTCTCAGTACGTGGGTGACACATGTCGCGCGAATGAGAAGGGTCAGGGGCACGTTTGTCCAATTTCCTCGGACGAGCGGTTTTTCACCTCAACTATAAATACCCCCTCCCATCCTCACTTCATTTTTACTCCGCCCGACCTCACTTCCTCGCTCGAGCTCTCAAAACCTAGTGCCGCCGCTACTTCCATCGTCGCCAGTGAGGAAGAGCTTCATTGCCTCGACCTCATCACCGTCGTACTCGCGCCGGCCATGAACATCTTCTCTCTGCCGCCGCCGTAGACGTCTTCGCCGCCAAGTTAGGGCGTGGAAGATCCGAGCCGACGAACTTCTAAATCTACACTTCCTATTTGTCGTGTTCTTCGTCAAGGGTAATTAAAAGTTACTTTTACTGCCTTTATTACTACTGATGATTTTCATCAAATCTTCAAAAGGTGTTTATTCTTCAACTCCACACTTTAAACACCTAGCACAAATCTTTAGTTCTTGATCTGTTTCTCTAAGTGTCGTTTTTCTTCATGATTCCTCAATTGTGTGAATCTAACAATCTGCACAACTCTGGAACCTAAGTCAAAGAACGCTTAGTGAAATTCTTCAAGACTCATCTGGTCAATTTCCTTGAACTTGTTCAGTTTTACAAAAACTTCTGAGAACACATATGACCTCTCCAAATTTTTCGCACCTATACTCTGTTCATAGGTACACATGTCTACCGTTGAATCTCTAGGTTCTCATCAACTTAACCTATTTGCAGCGTTCCTCGAAGAAAAGCTGCATACTTCCTCTCAGAGAACTCTATTGTTAAAATTCCTCAGCTGAAGAAAATGGCAGATGGTAAAAGGCCTCAGAAAGGAGGAAAGAAGCTTGAAGTAAATACTGCCTTTGAGATCCTTGCTGACATCTATGTAGGGTATTGCACAACTGATGAGGCAACTCACGACAAGGAGACTAAGAATGAGCACAAAGTGCGCATACAGAGGATTGAACGAAGATGGGCAAGAGAATGGAGGGAGTACATATATGTCACTCCCAAATAAATGAAGAAATTCACTCTTCACCCTCCATGCTCAAGACCTCCTCTAGCACATGGCCAAAGAGCTGATCCAACAAGCCTTAAACGTGGTGAGGATTATGCTGATGAATGGGCCAGGCGGCAAGCTAAATTGGCCAAGCAAGCCAAAGAAGCAGTCAAGAAAGAAGGCTATGCCCAACAAGCCTACCCACAAACCTCCAAGCTCAGCAATGCCCTCACGGCCAAGTTCCTCTGTCCCACCAAGGAAAATTCCTCAAGCTGCACCAATTCCTCGGGCTTCAAAACCCGCAGCTCCTCCGGCAAAGTCCTCAGCACCTATGCATCTTGCAACTTGCAAATGGACCACTGGCATATCAATTGCCTCAGGAGCTTCTGCAAGTTCTTCTGCTCATCCTTCTTCAACCGGTCCCACTCTGTTGAAGACCAAGGCCACTGCTGGACGAGGCACTTGACCAAGTCCTCACAAGAAGCAGGTGGTCTTCCAAATTCCATCTGATGATGAGGCTGATGATGATGAATTAGCTAATATCATCAAGGACAGACAGCAATGGGCCACTAGAGCCAAAGGGAGTGCTGTGCCCCTTCTACTGGATCCGAAGAAGATCCTGGATTTCATTAACCTTTGGCACAAAGATCCCAATGCTCCAATGCCAGAGTTGGGCCTCACTCCTAGACAAAGTCACATGGTGACGACGTTCATAGTTGAAGAAAAGTGGAAATATGATCAAGCCAGAGTGGCTAAGAAAGCCCAGTACAAGAAACAATGCTTTCTGAAAGATAAGGTTCTGAGTCTAGCGCCTGAGCAGCTCATTAGACTTCAATCTGAGATCAAAAAGCACCGTGATGAATTTGACACCTACAAGGTAGAATGGCTGGGAGCCAAGGTCAGATTCGTCAAAATGGCAAAGAAATTCACTTCAAGTGTTGCTGATCCTGCGCACATTGAAGTCACTCCGGCTGAAGCATCTGCACAAGCCACTGAAGGAAATGCCAACACCGCTGATGAAAATCAGGCTGCAGATGAATCTGCTAGTTCCAGGGCTGCTGAAGAAATTCCAGCCTCTGAAGAAATTGCCATGGAAACCACTAGTGTTGCGCCTGAAGAATTTGCCAGGCTAGCTGAAGCATCTGCTGTTGCGCCTGAAGAAATTGCACAAGATAGGGCAACTGCATAAGTTGTGCCTGAAGAAATTGCCCTAATTTCCTCAGCTCCTCCTGCACCAACACCAAGCCCAGTTCTTCCTTCTGCTCTGGAAGTGAAGAAAACCAAAGCTGCGGAGCGAGCTGCTCTGAAGAAGAGGGAAGCATCAGCTGCCTCAGAATCTTCTGCACCCAAGAAGGCGAATATTTTGACAAGCTCAATTGAAAATCCCATTGATGCTGTTCCTCTTGCAAGCATGCCATCAAAGGAAATTGTTCCTTTTGGTGAAGAATATCATATTCCTGAAGAATCTGCTGAAGAAGATCCCTCTGCTGCTTCCACAGAGAAGATGGATGAAGAAATTGAAGCTGATGTTATCACTTCAACTCCTAGGTATCATCGGCAACGCCTCAGTTCACTGCTGAAGAGGCCGATGTTGAAGAAATGGAAGTGGATGAGGATGTGGACATTGGGAGCACCACACCAGTGATGAACGATGATTTTTGGGACAGTCAGCACCCCAACTCTCATCTGTTCACACCACTACAGCAAATTCCTCAGTCCCCAGCACCAACAGAAGTTCAGATGGGCTCTGATGAAATTCATACCGCCCCTTCCATTCATGAAGAGATTCCAGCCACTAGTGCTGATGAAAATGCTGCTGAAGAAATGGAGGCCCAGGCTGCAAATGAAACAGAAACTAAAATTCCTCAGCCTGCGGCTCCAGAGATTGAGATTCCAGAGGTTGTCTTGCAACTGACTGACACTCCTCATCCCAAGCCGAAGAATCCATTCTCCAAGACTACAAAGTTCAAGGCTGATGCCTTCTTTAATGAGCATGTATTCTTCACTGACTACAATCCCTATGATTCTGCTCATCTGAGGAGGAAGCACTTCTGGACAGCCAACCAAGCAAATTTCTATTCTTCAGTGCTTTTCAAAAAGGACAAAGTCTTCGACCATGAGCATATTCCTCATTTGGATATGGAATCACTGCGTTGCTTCACGCCAGTCCTCGCTGCTATTCATGATGCTGGACTGCTAAACTTCTGCACGGACATTTGTGATTGGAATGAAGAACTCATTCTTCAATTCTATGCGACGCTGCACATCACTGGCAATGCTGAAGATGTGAACTCATGGGTGTTGGACTGGATGACAGAAAATACTTACTATAAGGCATCAGCCACTGAATTGCTTCATGCCATGCCTGTCAGTCCTCTCCCAGAAGGTGCACGTCTCATCTACAATGAAACTGAACTGTCTGATCACTTCATGCAAGTGTTGATGAAGCCATTGAAGCCTGGTCAAGCCTCAAGGACAAAGTTCCTTGTGAAGGAATTGCAATATGTGCCTAGGACTGTCTACCGCATTCTGACAAAGACTCTGAGTCCTATCAAAGGCCATGACTTGAATGATGAAGAAGTTGTTGGCATCATGAAGAATCCGCTTTTCAATATCATGCACAGTATTCTAGTGAACTACCATGATTTCTTCATGAGGACTTTGGCAAATGTTGCAATGTCCCCTTTTGAGTTGAAGCCTTACGCTCCTTGGATTATGAGATTCATTAGATCAAGGTCTTCACTCAACTACAAGGCTGATACTCTCAACCATGGAAGCTACTTGCCCCCAATTGAAGTCCTCAAGCGGACATTTTCATCAGCTGATGAGAACGGCAAGGCCACTGCAATTATTGATGAGGGCAATCGTCCATTGGATGGACAGTTTCGCAAAGCTGCTTCATACTCCACTCATGATTATTGACTCTGCCACTCATGATTCTGCCGCCAATGCATCTAAGAAAAGTCCTCAAGCAACAACTCCAAGGGTGATGACTGATCGTGAGCTTCTCCTTAGTCTTCATCAAAAGGTGGATAGCAATCATAAACTGAAGAAAAAAACTAAAAAAAACCAACGGTTTTCCGAGGAAAACCAGAGGCGGCGGCGGGGCTCCGGCGGCTACCTTGGTGGGCGGCGGCTCAAGCAGCGAGGCGAGGCAGCGACGTCATCGATAGTGGCGCGGGGCGACGACGACGGCATTGACAGCGACGGGCGGCCGGTGCTGGCGAGTCGCGGCGGCGGCGGCGCTCTCCGGTGACGGCGGCGGCGGATCTGGTGGATTGGCTAGGGTTAGGGTTCGGGCGGCGGTGGGCTGGGGCGGCGGTGTGGGCTGTGGGGCAGGGCCCCCCGGCTTAAAGCCCCCCGGGCGGAGTCCCGCTCGGCTACGGCCCGGAGTCGGTTTCCCTTTTTTTAAATAATTCCGACGTGCAGAAAAAGAAAGGAAAGAAATACTAAACGGACTCCAAAAATCCTGAAATAAATTTTCCCCATCCTCTAAAAATAAGCCGGACAAGATGAACATTTATTTGGGCCTAAAATGCAATTTTGAAAAACGCGCATTTTTCCTAATTCAAATAAAATAGCGATAAAACTCCGAAATAAAATCTTGTTTGATTTTATTATTTAATCTCCAATATTTCTTTATTTTGGGAAATTCATTTTATTCCTTCTCTCTTATTTTATAAAAGAAATATACGAAGATAAAATAATTAAAATCAAACGATCCTCTTTTCATAATTTGAGAAAAACTCAAATATGAAAATAACGAAATCCCCAACTCTCTCCGTGGGTCCTTGAGTTGCGTAGAATTTCTCGGATCAAGCAAAAATGCATTAAAATATGATATACGATGATGATCTAATGTATAACATTCCAAATTGAAAATTTGGGATGTTACAAACCTACCCCCTTAGGATGAATCTCGCCCTCGAGATTCGGGTTGGCTAGAAACTAGGTGAGGGTGGTCCTTCCGTAAGTCTTCCTCTCACTCCCAGGTGGCTTCATCTTCGGTATGGTGGCTCCACTGAACTTTGCATAACTTGATAACCTTGCTGCGTGTGACTCGGCTGGCAAACTCGAGAATCTTGACTGGTTTCTCCTCATAGGTCAAATCACTATCCTACTGAATTGCTTCCACTGACACTGTATATCTCAGAGGGATATTGGCCATCTCTGCGTGGAACTTCTTCAATTGGAAAACGTGGAACACATCATGAACTCCTGACAATCCTTCGGGCAACTCCAACTTGTAAGCAACTTCTCCCATACGCTCCAAAACTTTGTATGGTCCCACAAAACGTGGCGCTAACTTTCCCTTAACTCCAAAATGCTTAACTCCTCAAAGTGGGGACACACGAAGATAAACTCTGTTCCGACTTTGTAAACTGTCTCCTTGCGTTTAGAATCCGCATAGCTCTTTTGCCTGGACTGGGCTACTTTGAGTCTATCGCGAATCAGCTTAACCTTCTCTTCAGACTCTTTAATCAAATCTGGTCCAAACAACTGACGGTCTCCAACTTCGTCCCACAACAACGGTGTCCTGCACCTCCTTCCGTACAAAGCTTCGAAAGGGGCCATCTTCAAGCTGGATTGATAACTACTGTTGTAAGAGAACTCTGCATATGGCAAATTGTCATCCCAACTAGATCCATAATCTAGCGCACAAGCTCTCAACATGTCCTCCAGAATCTGATTGACTCTCTCGGTCTGTCTAGCTATCTATGAATGAAAGGCTGTACTGAACTCTAGTCTGGTACCCAAAGTTTCGTGCAACTGATTCCAGAACTTTGAGGTAAACTGGATTCCTCTATCTGATACAATGGTCCTCGAAACTCCATGCAAACATACGATCCTGGTCATGTATATCCTTGCCAACTTAGCACTTGTGTAAGTGGTCTTCATTGGGATGAAATGAGCTACCTTCGTCAAACGACCGACTACAACCCATATTGAGTCATAGCCCGAACGAGTCCTGGGCAATCCTGTGATAAAATCCATGCCTAGCTTATCCCACTTCCATTCGGGTATCGGCAATGGCTGTAGCAATCCCGCTGGCTTCCCATGCTCTTTCTTTACTCTCTGACATACATCACAAACTGCTACACACTCTGCAATATCCTTCTTTATTCCGGTCCACCAGAAACTGTCTTTCAAATCAAGATACATCTTGGTATTTCTTGGGTGAATTGAATACGGTGAATCATGGGCCTCCTGCAGAATCAACTTCCTGATATCCGGGTCATTAGGCACATAAACGCGGTCCTCAAACCATAAGGTATCATGTTCATCCTCACGAAATCCCTTAGCTTTTCCTTGTGTCATCTTCTCCTTTATCTCGGCAATCTTCTTGTCGGTTTTCTGAGCTTTTCTGATCTTATCCATCAAAGTAGACTGAATCTCCAATGCTGCTACATAACCTCTTAGAACTATCTCCAAACATAGTTCGCGAAGATCCTCGGCTAACTCCTTTGGTAACTCTCCGGTCATGAGAGTGTTGAGATGGCTCTTGCGACTCAACGCATCAGCTACTATGTTAGCCTTTCCTGGATGATAATGCAACCTCATATCATAATCCTTAATGAGCTCCAACCATCTCCTTTGCCTGAGATTCAACTCCTTCTGTGTGATGATGTACTTCAAACTCTTGTGATCCGTGTACACCTCACAATGGTTTCCGATGAGAAAATGTCTCCATGTCTTCAACGCATGCACTACGGCTGCTGATACGTCTCCAACGTATATATAATTTATGAAGCATTCATGCTATATTATTATCTATTTTGAATGATTATGGGCTTTATTATACACTTCTATATTACTTTTGGGACTAACCTATTAACCGGAGGCCCAACCCATATTGCTGTTTTATTGCCTGTTTCAGTATTTTGAAGAAAAGGGATATCAAACGGAGTCCAAATGGAATGAAACCTTCGGCAACGTGATTTTTTGGAAGATTATCATCTTGGAGACATGGAGTCCACATCAGAAGATACTCGAGGAGCCCAGGAGATAGGGGGGCGCCCCCCCTACTAGGCGCGCCCCCTATCTCGTGGACCCCTCGAGCACCCCCCGGCCGACTTCTTTTGCCTATATAAGCTTACGTACTTGAAAACCATCGAATATCAAGATAGATCGGGAGTTCCGCCGCCGCAAGCCTCTGTAGCCACCAAAAACCTCTCGAGAGGCCTTCCCGGCACCCTGCTGGAGGGGGGATCCATCACCGGTGGCCATCTTCATCATCCCGGTGCTCTCCATGACGAGGAGGGAGTAGTTCACCCTCGAGGCTGAGGGTATGTACCAGTAGCTATGTGTTTGATCTCTCTCTCTCTCTCTTGTGTTCTCTCTCGTGTTCCCTCTATGGCACGATCTTGATGTATCCCGAGCTTTGCTATTGTAGTTGGATCTTATGATGTTTCTCCCCTCTACTCTCTTGTGATGAATTGAGTTTCCCCTTTGAAGTTATCTTATCGGATTGAGTCTTTTATGAGAACACTTGATGTATGTCTTGCCGTGCTTATCTGTGGTGACAATGGGATATCATGTGCCTCTTGATTTATGTTTGGTTGACCAACTTGCGGGTTCTGCCCATGAACCTATGCATAGGGGTTGGCACACATTCTTGACTCTCCGGTAGAAACTTTGGGGCATTCTTTGAAGTACTTTGTGTTGGTTGAATAGATGAATCCGAGATTGTGTGATGCATATCGTATAATCATGCCCACGGATACTTGAGGTGACAATGGAGTATCTAGGTGACATTAGGGTTTTGGTTGATTTGTGTCTTAAGGTGTTATTCTAGTATGAACTCTATGATGGATTGAGCGGAAAGAATAGCTTTATGTTATTTTACTACGAACTCTTGAATAGATAGAACAAAAAGGATAACTTTGAGGTGGTTTCGTACCCTACCATAATCTCTTCGTTTGTTCTCCGCTATTAGTGTCTTTGGAGTGACTCTTTGTTGCATGTTGAGGGATTGTTATATGATCGATCTATGTTATTATTGTTGAGAGAACTTGCACTAGTGAAAGTATGAACCCTAGGCCTTGTTTCCTATCATTGCGATACCGTTTACGCTCACTTTTATCGCTTGCTACCTTGCTGTTTTTATAATTTCAGATTAGAAAAACCTTTATCTACTATCTATTTTGCACTTGTATCACCATCTCTTTGCCGAACTAGTGCACCTATACAATTTACCATTGTATTGGGTGTGTTGGGGACACAAGAGACTCTTTGTTATTTGGTTGCAGGGTTGTTTGGGAGAGACCATCTTCATCCTACGCTTCCTACGGATTGATTAACCTTAGGTCATCCACTTGAGGGAAATTTGCTACTGTCCTACAAACCTATGCACTTGCAGGCCCAACAACGTCTATAAGAAGAAGGTTGTGTAGTAGACATCAAGGTCTTTTCTGGTGCCGTTGCCGGGGAGGCTAGTGCTTGAAGGTATATCTTTAGTTCTTTCAATCGAATCTTTTTGTTTCTTGTTTTATCACTAGTTTAGTTTATAAAAGAAAACTACAAAAAATGGAGTTAAGTTTGTCTCGTATGCTTCGTCTTTTCAATATCTTTCATGAGTTTGATGGAAAGGAAAATTGTGCTCAAGTGCTAGAAGAAGAATGCATTAGAATGCTTGATACTAAATCTTTGAATGATGAGCATGATTGCAATGTTGTTAGTATGAACTCCTTGAATATCCATAGTATTAATGATGATTGCTCTAGTCATGATGAAAATATCTCCTATGAGCATGTCAACTTTTGTGGAGTGCATGTTTGCATGAACACACCTAATAGAGAAGATATTTATTGCAAGAGGCATACGCATTTAGAAACTAAATGGTTGCAAGTAAGGCTAGATGTGAGTGATGAAAATTTAAAATTCCTTTGCCGTACTTGTGAACTTTGCAATGAACGTGTCATTTACATCTCCAATGCAAATTGTTTCATGATCGAATCGTGTCCAAAAATTGTGATGATTTGATCTCCCCTGCACATTACAATGAACTTAGTTTACTTTTGGGTTATGAAGAATTGAAACATTTACTTAAGGATCTTCCATAATTTGCCCATAAGAAATTCCTTGATATTGATCTAGAAAAGATTTATATGTTTTGTGCGGAGAATTGCATTGAAAATCCTTATATTGCCAATTACCTAAAGAAAAGAAAGCAAATAGAAGATGATGAGAATACTAATGAAAGGGAAGAGACTTCCCAATATCCTCCTATTATTTCTTATGATGAATCAGGCAACGAGGAGGAGCTTTCTATTCAACTAATCTCGTCAATAAGGAGCTCAAAAAGGAAGGTTGAACCCGCACATAATGTGAAGAAGAAAAAGAAAAGAAGGAGCAACAAAGGTAAAAAGGCATCCATCCCAAATGATGTTGCTCCTACTACTCATTGTGATGATGATAATTGCTTTAATATTGGTGCTATCCATATTTTTAATGATAAGAGTGATTATGCTTATGATATGAAAGGGCCCAAGCTTGGGGAAGCTATGTTTGATGAGGATGAAATATTTGAGAATATATTTGCTGAAATTAATGTTTGTACCAAGCTTGGGGATGCTATGTTTAATGAAGATGATATTTTTAGGATCCCAAGTTTTGATATGCAAAGTTGTTATGATGATAGCATGCCTTGTACCTATGATGATTATATTGATGAAAGTGGGTTCGGAAGAGTGTCAACTTTAGGAAGTAATGATCCCACTATTTTGGAGGATGTTGAATTTTATTGTGATGAATATGAAAGTGGATTTGGAAGAGTGTCAACTTTATTTATTGATTCCACTATCTTGGGAGAGGTTTCAATCGATTATGATGAGAACGAAGTTGCTACTTATGATGATTATTGTGATGAAACTTATGCTATAAAAAGTAGTGACGATTATATTTACAAATGATTATGATTATCCTTTTTCTGAACGTTACTCTTTTAATGTGGAAACAATTTTTAGTCTTCAAGTCTCTTATGATACTCTCACTATTCCGAATGAGAAGAATTTTGCTTATGTGGAGAGTAGTAAATTTTCTATGCTTGTAGATCATGAAAAGAATGCTTTAGGTGCTGGTTATATTTTTGAATTCATTCATGATGCTACTGAAAATTATTACGAGGGAGGAAAATATGCTTGTAGGAATTGCAATAATATCAAGTTTCCTCTCTATGTGTTGAAAATCTTGAAGCTATGCTTGTTTTACCTTCCTACGCTAGTTGATTATTGTTCCCATAAGTTGTTTTCTCACAAAATCCTATGCATAGGAAGTGGGTTAGGCTTAAATGTGCTAGTCATATGCTTCATGATGCTCCCTTTATGTTTCAATTCTTATCCTTTATGTGAGCATCATTGCCATCATCATGCCTAGCTAGAAAGGCATTAAAGAAACGCGCTTGTTGGGAGACAACCCAATATTTACCCTTACTGTTTTTGTGTGTACACATGATTATGCTACTGTAGTAATCATGTTTTATAGCTTTTGTTTCAATAAAGTGCCAAGTAGAACCTTTGGGAAGACTTGGGTGAAGTCTATATGATCTTGCTGTAAAAAACAGAAAATTTTGCGCTCACGAGATTAGCTGCCATTTTTTTTACTGAAGAGTGATTTTAGGTTTATTATTTTTTCAGATGATTAATAGACAAATTACTCAGGTCCAGAAATTTATTTCAGAATTTTTTGAGTTCCAGAAGTATACGTTTGATACATATTACTACAGACTGTTCTGTTTTTGACAGATTCTGTTTTCATTGTGTTGTTTGCTTATTTTGATGCATCTATGGCTAGTATCAAGTGGTACAACCAATAGAGAAGTTAGAATACAGTAGATATTACACCAATATGAATTTAGAATGAGTTCATTACAGTACCTAAGTGGTGGTTTTATTTTCTTATACTAACGGAGCTTACGAGTTTTGTTTTTGAGTTTTGTGTGGTTGAAGTTTTCAAGTTTTGGGTAAAGATTCGATGGACTATGGAATAAGGATTGGAAAGAGCCTAATCTTGGGGATGCCAAAGGCACTCCAAGGTAATATTCAAGGACAACCAAGAGTCTAAGCTTGGGGATGCCCCGGATGGCATCCTCTCTTTCGTCTTCGTTCATCGGTAACTTTACTTGGAGCTATATTTTTATTCACCACGTGATATGTGTTTTGCTTGGAGCGTCATTTTATTTTGTTAGTGTTTGATTTCTGTTAGTTATAATAATGTTTTGCACCTTTAGTTTCAATAAAAAAGTCAAGGATAGCCTTTGCCATGCTTATTTTGCTAGTATGAATGTTGCTGTTTGAAAACAGAAAGTTTACCGCTGTTGCAAAAATTCCCTAGAAAAGTCAGAGAATGGTATAATGTTGAATCTTTTTGAATATTGAGCTCTGATAAATTTATTACAGTGGGAGTTTTCTCTCATAATTTTTGTAGTTAGGGAAGTATTGATACTCTTGCATTCTTTACAGACTGTACTGTTTTGGCAGATTGCTGTTATGGTTGCACTGTTTGCATATGTTTGCTTGTTTAATGATTCTATTTGAGGATAGGAGTATTAAATATGCAGAGGCATTTAGTATTAAATGTTGAATAATAATGTTAGTGATTTGTTACAGTACAAGATGATATGGTTTTGCATTGGTTTATACTAACCTATCTCAAGAGTTCTTGGTGAGTTTGGTGTGGATGAAGCTTTTGATAAAAAGAAGAGAAACCATGATATGAAAGGAATTAAGGAGACACAAAAGCTCAAGCTTGGGGATGCCCAAGGCACCCCAAGATATTATTTCAAGAAGTCTCAAGCATCTAAACTTGGGGATGCCCGGTAGGCATCCCACCTTTCTTCTTCAACAATCATCGGTTAGTACCGGTTGAGCCTAAGTTTTTGCTTCTTCACATGAGTTGTGCTATCCTTGCAAAGTCAGTTTGTTTTGTTTTTCTTGCTGCTTGAATACAATACCAAGATCTGAAATTCTTAAATGGGAGAGAGTCTTCACATAGTTGCATAATTATTTAGCTACTCATTGATCTTCACTTATATCTTTTTGGAGTAGCTTTTCATTTACTCGTGTACTTCACTTATATCCTATGAGTAAATTGTTGAATGAGTTGAATGCCATAAATCTGAATTTATATATGTTTCATTTGCTTATCCCATGGGGAGTAATGACTTCACATCTAAGAAGTAGAGGCTGTAAATTTATTGACGATTAGTAAGGATTGTATTAGTCATTTGAACAATTCATGAAAGAATATTGAAGGAAGAGAGATTTCACATATAAATATATTATCATAGACATCTTTTATAATTATGAGCACTCATTATGTATGACATGCTAAAGAGTTGATGTTGGACAAGGAAGACAACGTAATGGGTTATGTTTTCTCGCATCTCAGTTAAAGTATATTGTCATGGATCATTCAAACATGTTGAGCTTGCCTTTCCCCCTCACGCTAGCCAAAATTCCTAGCACCAAGTAGAGATACTACTTGTGCTTCCAAATATCCTTAAACCCAGTTTTGCCATGAGAGTCCACCATACCTACCTATGGATTGAGTAAGATCCTTCAAGTAAGTTGTCATCGGTGCAAGCAATAAAAATTGCTCTCTAAATATGCATGACTTATTAGTGCGGAGAAAATAAGCTTTGTACGAACTTGTTATGGAAGCAATAAAAGCGGCGGACTACATAATAAAGGTCCATATACAAGGGGCAATATAAAGTGACGTTCTTTCACTTTAAGATTTTGTGTATCCAACCCTAAAAGCGCATGAAAACCTCTGCTTCCCTCAACGAAGGGCCTATCTTTTACTTTATGTCTTTTACTTTGTGCAAGAGTCAAGGTGATCTTCACCTTTCCCTTTTTTATTTTATCCTTTGGCAAGCACTTTGTGTTAGGGTGATCCTGATATATATATCCAATTGGATGTACGTTAGCATGAACTATTATTGTTGACATCACCCAAAGGTGAATACGTTTGGAGGCAACATTATAAGCCCCAATCTTTCTCTGTGTATGATTAAAACTTCATAACCACAAGTATTGCGTGAGTGTTAGCAATTGTAGAAGACTATATGATAGTTGAGTATGTGAAGTTTGCTAAATCAAAGCTCTGACATAGACTCTTCCTGAAAGTAAGATGAATTGCGATTGTTTTGATGACTAAGAATGAAGTTTGCTAGTTTTCAAGAGGTTTATGGTCTATGCTTCAACATGTGAATTGCTTGTTACTAGTTCATGAAAAGTTTTATGAGATGAACTACTGTTATACCATATAATGATGCTAGTAAAGGTGATTGAAATTATCATTGATCAAACTTGTGCACCTTCTAGCATTCACACTTCATAAATTCTTTCTTTTATCATTTACCTACCCGAGGACGAGTAGGAATTAAGCTTGGGGATGCTGATATGTCTCCAATGTATCTATAATTTATGAAGCATTCATGCTATATTATTATCTGTTTTGAATGATTATGGGCTTTATTATACACTTTTGTATTACTTTTGGGACTAACCTATTAACCGGAGGCCCAGCCCATATTGCTGTTTTATTGCTTGTTTCAGTATTTCGAAGAAAAGGGATATCAAACGGAGTCCAAATGGAATGAAACCTTCGACAACGTGATTTTTTTGGAAGATTATCATCCTGGAGACTTGGAGTCCACGTCAGAAGATACTCGAGGAGCCCAGGAGATAGCCCTCCCCTACTGGGCGCGCCCCTGTATCGTGGACCCCTCGAGCATTCCCCGACCGACTTCTTTTGCCTATATAAGCCTACGTACCCTAAAACCATCGAATATCAAGATAGATCGGGAGTTCCGCCGCCGCAAGCCTCTATAGCCACCAAAAACCTCTCGGGAGCCCTTACCGGCACCCTGCCGGAGGGGGGATCCATCACCGGTGGCCATCTCATCATCCCGACGCTCTCCATGACGAGGAGGGAGTAGTTCACCCTCGAGGCTGAGGGTATGTACCAGTAGCTATGTGTTTGATCTCTCTCTCTCTCTCGTGTTCTCTCTCGTGTTCCCTCTATGGCACGATCTTGATGTATCCCGAGCTTTGCTATTGTAGTTGGATCTTATGATGTTTCTCCCCCTCTACTCTCTTGTGATGAATTGAGTTTCCCCTTTGAAGTTATCTTATCAGATTGAGTCTTTTATGAGAACACTTGATGTATGTCTTGCCGTGCTTATCTGTGGTGACAATGGGATATCATGTGCCTCTTGATGTATGTTTTGGTGACCAACTTGCGGGTTCCGCCCATGAACCTATGCATAGGGGTTGGCACACGTTCTTGACTCTCCGGTAGAAACTTTGGGGCACTCTTTGAAGTACTTTGTGTTGGTTGAATAGATGTATCCGAGATTGTGTGATGCATATCGTATAATCATGCCCACGGATACTTGAGGTGACAATGGAGTATCTAGGTGACATTAGGGTTTTGGTTGATTTCTGTCTTAAGGTGTTATTCTAGTATGAACTCTATGATGGATTGAGCGGAAAGAATAGCTTTATGTTATTTTACTACGAACTCTTGAATAGATAGAACAGAAAGGATAACTTTGAGGTGGTTTCGTACCCTACCATAATCTCTTCGTTTGTTCTCCGCAATTAGTGTCTTTGGAGTGACTCTTTGTTGTATGTTGATGGATTGTTATATGATCTATCTATGTTATTATTGTTGAGAGAACTTGCACTAGTGAAAGTATGAACCCTAGGCCTTGTTTCCTATCATTGCGATACCGTTTACGCTCACTTTTATCGCTTGCTACCTTGCTGTTTTTATAATTTCAGATTACAAAAACCTTTATCTACTATCTATTTTGCACTTGTATCACCATCTCTTCGCCGAACTAGTGCACCTGTATAATTTACCATTGTATTGGGTGTGTTGGGGACACAAGAGACTCTTTGTTATTTGGTTGCAGGGTTGTTTGGAAGAGACCGTCTTCATCCTACGCCTCCTACGGATTGATAAACCTTAGGTCATCCACTTGAGGGAAATTTGCTACTGTCCTACAAACCTGTGCACTTGCAGGCCCAACAACGTCTACAAGAAGAAGGTTGTGTAGTAGACATCAGCTGCTAACTCCAAATCATGGGTGGCATAATTCAACTCATGGGGCTTAAGTTGTCGTGAGGCATATGATACAACTCTTCCCTCCTGCATAAGCACTGCTCCAAGTCCTCGATGATAAGCGTCACAATATACTTCATAATCCTTGTGCTGGTCTGGCAGAATCAATGCTGGAGATGTAACCAAACGTTTCTTCAACTCCTGGAAATTGGCCTCACACTCCTCAGTCCATTTGAACTTGGTGCCCTTCTTCAACAACTCCGTCATGGGTTTTGCAATCTTCGAGAAATTCTCTATGAACCTCCGGTAGTATCCTGCGAGTCCAAGAAAACTCTGGATGTCTCCAACTGTTGTGGGGGCTTCCCATTTTGTCACAATGACAACTTTGGTGGGGTCTACTGCTATTCCTTCTCCGGATATCACATGTCTGAGAAATCCAACTTATTTCAACCAAAACTCACACTTGCTGAATTTGGCATATATCTGATGTTCTCTGAGCTTCCCAAGTACCAAATGCAAATGCTCTTTATGCTCCTCTTCATTCTTTGAGTAGACCAAAATATCGTCAATGAACACCACGACGAACTTATCCAGAAACTCCATAAACACTTTGTTCATCATATTCATCAAATAGGCAGGTGCGTTAGTCAGACCAAATGACATAACGGTATACTCATATAGCCCGTACCTTGTGGTAAAAGCTGTCTTGGGTATATCCTGCTCTCGAATCTTCAACTGGTGGTATCCTGATCGCAGATCGATCTTGGAAAATACCTTAGATCCTTGCAATTGGTCAAACAAATCATTGATCGTCGACAGTGGGTACTTGTTCTTGATTGTCACTTCATTCAATCCCCGATAATCAACAACCATCCTCAATGATCCATCCTTCTTCTCCACTAGAAGCACTGGCGATCCCCAAGGTGACGAACTTGGGCGGATATAGCCTTTATCCAGTAACTCCTTAATCTGCCTCTTGATTTCCTCCAAATCCTTTGCGGGCATCTTGTACGGTCTCTTAGATATCGGCCCTGTGCCTGGCAAAAGCTCAATAAAAAACTCAATTTCTCTATCCGGTGGCATGCCTGGCAACTCTTCTAGAATTACGTTAGGGAAATCCTTCACCACTGGTACTTCCTCCTGTACAACTCCTGATAAGGAATTCACTTGAGTCCTGTTCGACACATGCCGGGATACATACTTAATCCTTCTTCCTTCTAGGGTGGTAAGCAAAATCGACTTACTGGTGCAATCGATGTTTCCTCCATACATCGATAGCCAATCCATACCCAGAATCACATTCAAACCTTGCGACTCCAAAATTATTAGACCCGAGGGGAAAAACATGCCTACCTATGGTCAATGGCATCTGAAAACATCCTTGATTGGCCATATACTCCTCTCCTGGTGAGCTTACTAACATAGGTGTTCTAAGAACTTTGGTGGGTAGTTTATACTTATCCACAAATCCCCTTGATATGTATGAATGCGATGCACCAGTATCAAAAAGAACGGTTGCAGTAAAGGACTTAACCAAAAACTTACCTATTATTGCATCCGGCTGGGCTTCAACCTCCTCCACGTTAACGTGGTTCACCTGTCCCCTGTTGAAAGGGTTCAACTTCTTCCCAGAACTTCCATTTCCATCTCCATTCTTAGCTTAAGGACATTCATTGGCATAATGTCCAGTCTTCTGGCACTTGTAGCAAGTGACGTGGCTCAGGTCCTTCTTGGATGGGGTTGCTGGGTTGGTACGGTTCTGGTCTTTGCTTCCTCCATTACCATTCCCATTCCTGGGGCCACTATGGTTGTGCGAACTCCCTCCATTATGATTGTGGCCTCCATGAGTATGCTGAAAAGGTCCTGCTAAGTTCGGGGGTAAAACGAGGCTTCTGCTGAGCTCCAGAATTGTACTTCCCTTGTCCATACTTCCTCTTGCGACTGTCAATCTGCTGCTGCTTCCCTTCAATCATGAGAGCTCTATCTACCAACTCCTGGTAGTTGTCGAAGGTTTCCACCATCAACTGCATGCTCAGTTCATCATTCAGTCCTTCCAGAAACTTCTCCTGCTTAGCTGCATCCGTAGCAACGTCATCTGGGGCATAACGTGCTAATTTACTAAAATCATCCACATACTGGCCAACAGTACGTCCTCCTTGGCGCAAGTTGCAAAACTCTCGCTTCTTCATGGCCATAGCTCCTGCTGAAACATGGGTAGTACGGAAAGCCTGCTGAAACTGGTCCCATGTGACAGTGTCGATGTGGTAAGTGGCTGTGAAATTCTCCCACCATGATGCTGCGGGTCCATCAAGCTAATGTGCGGCAAAACACACTTTCTTCGCATCTGTGCATCCTGCAATGGTCAACTCCCTTCCAATCTTGCGGAGCCAATCATCTGCAACTATCGGCTCGGTGCTACTGGAGAACACTAGCGGATTCTGCCTCAAGAAATGGGCTAAGTGATCAACAGGTGGTGGTGGTGGTGGGTTGTTGTTGTTGTTGTTCCCCTGATTCTGATTCTGGACTAATATCTGCATCAATGCATTGTGCTGCTGGATCAACTGAGTGAGCTCTGGTGGGAAAGCAAATCCATTGTCGCGTCTCGGAGGCATCTGAGGGTTTAGAAAAGATGAGAAAACAAAATAGAAATAGATCTAGAGGGAAAACCTACCCATATGCGCATGAGACAAACTCAAACAATATCACTTCAATCAATTCAAACAAGGGCATACATCGGTCTAACTATCATTACAAAAGTGCTTGGACTATGCTATATACATGGGGGAATACTACTACTGTTATGGTGGTCGACTAGAAAAATTGATCGATCGAAGACTCCATGATATCTGCTCCAGCTTCGTCAACATAGCCATCATCACTATCGTCAGGGTCTGAGTCAGTGTCGTCGATGATGATTTAGTTCTCTGGGCAAGTGGAATCGTCGTCTTCTCTTCCTGGCGCGGGGTATCCCATGAATACTTTTAACTTCTTCTTCAGGTCATCATTTTTCTCCACGAGTGTTGTCATTTCCTCCTCATATCCATCGCGTGTAGTCTTGTGTTCTTCTTCCAGCTCCGTGATCCTGGTCATTGCCTTCTTCAGATCTATCATGCCTGTGCACATCTGGTTCTCCTGGCGTCGGATGTGCTGGTTTAACTCCTGGATGAATGCTGCAACGGATCTATCCTTCCTGGTGCTGATAATCTCCCATTGCTCATCTCGGCGCCCACAAATCTGGTAGATAGTATCCTTGAGATCCTTGTGGTAAACTTCTCCAATGCGTCCCATGGTGATGTGGCCTGGCATGCTCTTTCCTAAACTCCAGGTTGGTGCATCAAAGGAAAACTCTATGGGATCAGTGACTGGCATGAACGTCCTTCCTGGAACTTGAATTTGAATCATCCAACGCTCCTCTTCTGGTAGAGTGGCGATATAGTTCCCGGTGAAGCTTGGTACTCCGATGTTCAGGTATCTAGTGACTTCCTTCAAGTGACGTCCGAAAGGTGTATCTTCATCCGGTTGCATGAACTTGTTCCTTGCATCCGCCATCCTAAAGAGTAGAAAAGGGAGAGGAGTTAGAAATGAGAAGAGAGTAATGATCTATGGCTTTAGCTTAGTGGTCGTGTCCTACAGTGAGCGTGTGCTCTAATACCATCTTGTAGCAACCAGACCTCAAACAGTCTGATCTCTGTGCATCAATGTCATCCCTGGATCGGTAATGCTGACACGCACAGTACTTGAAAGATTTATAACAGAGTAGAAATCACACACCTATTACATCGAATGTCTCAAAAGAGAACTTATTACAATAACTATGGCTTAAGGCCATCTAATAATGATAATAGCGGAAGTCTTGGAAGATAAAGTGAGTCCATCAACTCCAACGACATCACTGAGTGAAAGATCACGACCTAAGGCACCTTAGTCGTCATCTCAAAAGTCTGCAACATGAATGTTGCAGCCCGAAAACTGGCCAGCACATGGAATATGCTGGCAATGTAACACATAGAGAGTAATGAACAGAATAATGCTATCACTACATGCATATATGGCTGGTGAAAAGCTCTATGGTTACAGTTTTGCATAAAGCCAATTTTTCCCTACAACAAAGGAATAAATTTTATTTAACTATCATGGTGGTTGTTAAACATTGAGAAGGTTCACCCAACTCAATCCCAATTAAGCATCATCATTAAACCCAATCAAAATTAATTTAAGTAACATGATGAGATTCACATGATAATCCAAGTACTAGATACTCAAAACGTCCATAACCGGGGACACGACTAACCATGATTAGTTTATACACTCTGCAGAGGTTTGCACACTTTCCCCCACAAGACTCGATCGCCTCCGTTGAATTTCTCGCACTACATAATGTTTGAGAAATGGATGACCGAGACATAGTCTTTCAGAAGCGTTAGCACCTTACGATGGGTAGACAGTTACACCTACTTTCCCCTACATCTGCTAGTCTACCACTGTAAGAGTTCACACGACTTAATCGACTATGATAGAGCCCATAATAGCTTGTGGCTGCACACGGAAGTTTCTAGCATGAATAATCTCATGACCCCTTTGGGCCTGGGTGGCAGTCCATAGGAGAATCACATGGTACCCCGGGATTTCCAAAAATACAGGCAACATTGGGTTCCCCAGGTGCCTCAATCCACCCAGATGTGTATTAAAGTTGCCACCTTAAGTTAACCATTAATTAACAATACTCACATCTATCATGGAAATACACTCACCCAATCCACGTCTACTAGTATAGCATAGCAATTTAAGCAAACGTAGAAGTAACTCCAAAGGTTTTACAATAAACAGGACAATAGGTACTACCTCATCTACTTCCCAAAACCCACATGTTAATCAGCTCCTAATCATGCAATTTTTTGAGGATTGATCTAATGTAATAAAACTGGGTAGTAAAGAGGTATGATTAAAGTGTTACTTGCCTTGCCGATGATCCATGAAACCTAGAGACTCATAGTAGCACGCGACCCACACCGGGTACTCTATTGTAAACAAACAAGCATACAATAAGCACTCATCTAATGCACGGGTAAAACTCAAATAAGAAATCTAACCAGAAAGCTCAACTTAAGAACTCCGGTTTGCAAAAAGAATCAACCAAAACTCAAACGGCGAAAGAAACAAGCTTCGTTTACTAATCTAGACCTAAGTCAAATTTTATAGTAGCAAAAACTTATTTGAGTTGGTTAAACGGAAAGAGGGTTTCGAGACAAAACTCCAGGCGCTTGAATCGCCTGATTCCGATAAACGAGCGAAAAGTTATACTAAAACGAAAGTCGGATCAGAAATCGCGACCGAAAATAATCACGAAAAACCTGAGAAAAAGAAAAACTGACGAACAGGCTAACAAACGACCGTTCGCTGTCTGCGGCTAGAAGGTGAAAACCGTTCGTTAAAATGAACGTACGCACGGGCATTCACTAAATAAATAAACCGGAGAAAAAAACTAAACCGATCTAAAAAAATAACCCGGGGTTTCCTAAAGGAAAACCGGCGGCGGCGGCGGGGCTCTGGCGGCTACCTCGGTGGGCGGCGGGCGGCG